>NW_020449530.1:1479462-1504418 GCF_003343035.1 Apteryx rowi | reverse complement strand
GAGGGAGAGGGAGAGGGAGAGGGAGAGGGAGAGGGAGAGGGGGCCACCTACTTTGCTGTAAGAAAGTGAGAGGGAGCAAAAGAGGGAGGGCTCCTTGACAAGGATAAATAGATACAACTACAACTTCAATTCATGCAATGCATCTGTATGTATCACAGCAGATCATCATATATCCATCAACACAGATGAGTGGAGCTGGAAGAATGTGCCCCATGCAGATATGATGCAAACTGTTACACTACACCTGCATATTCATCTTTCATCAAACTGTCTGTTAAGTGACCAGTGGCCTTTCTCCCCTTTAATGTCAGTACAAGTTAGGGACAGTCACTGYCTTCAGTTATCAACTCCTGACGTATAACTCAACAGATGAGACTCAAATCTAAGGATGATGACTAGCCCTCTCGTATTACAAGCAATTTGGGATTCAAAGAGTAAATATTTTTCTCAGCTGAAAGTTAATTTGGAAATTGGGGGAGAAAAGACTGGCGTGCATACCCCACATTTTTACACCAGCAAGGAAGAACAGGTTAGTACAAGAGCCTAATTAAAATGTCTTGTCAAAAACCACCCTGTACAGGTCATATTTCTGGACTTGTTCTCTTTTCCCTGTCAAAAGACATTTCATGTAACTTTATTTTCATTTCATTGAAGCATCTTTTTGGGAGTGGTGCTAGACACTTAAGAACTTTTAGAGGATGTGGACTTTTTTCCCCCCCCATATGTGCTCATTTTGCAGATTATGCAGCACATAAGCCTCTGGCTATCTCATATTCAGGATCATATACTTGTTTATGCAAAATCCCACTCTTCTGAGCTTTTTAAAATTATTATTATTGTTCACATACATACACACGCAGCTGCTTGGAGGGCTGAACACTGAATACAGTAGCGTTTCCAAGATACAAAAGACCTTGCCAAATCAGTTCTTCATATTTTATCATATACTATGTCCCTTTTAAGCTCTTACACATGTTAAAATGAGGTGTATTATTCTTTTAAATAATTATTCATTATTTAAGAATAAAGCATAATATTTTATGTTATGCCTTAAGAAAGGCATAATATTTGCAAGCAGTTTGCAGCCATTATTCATCTCAGATGAGTCTAACTTCTTTCAGAATATGACTGGATACAGATTGCCATAGCTGCAGAATCCAGCGCTTTTAAAAGTTATCACTAATCATTTTGTACTTAAGCAGAAACAGGAGTTACTTCTTAAGCCTAGCACCCAGCTAACTGATCCAGCCTGGAATACATCTCATTTATCTGCATCACTGGCACAGAACTACACCAGCTCAGGTTGCTAGCTGGTCACCATGAAACTCCTGAAGGGAGGAACTAAGCTAGCTCTACCACATGACTTTAAAAAGAAGCTTACGACCCTTTTCAGTCAGGACTATTTATATCTGAGACTCAAAATTGTCTTCAGGAAGCTATCTCCACCCAACAGTAGACAAGTCCTAGACTAACAATTTCAGAGAGAGAACTAAGCAYTTTAGCCTTGCATATATTTTCAAACAATCCAAAGGTTAACTAATTTTAGCCTATTTTCCTCTAATCAAGAAGTACCTAAAGCAGTTACTATGGACTTCCGATCTATCTTGAAGTTTCAGAGTTAACATATTAAGCTAACAAAGATTTGCCTTCTATTATGAGTCTCTTCAACAAGAGAGTTAACATGACTTGTAAGTCACCATAGTGGCTACCAAGCTCTGTAAGATGGAAAGAACATGGATGAATGTCACAATAATACCAGAAGAAAGCTGCTTGATTCCATTTTCAGTTTTAACCTGCTAAAAAGCCAACATTTTCACATACAATTTGAGCTCACTACTGCTTGGCCAAAAAAATCAAGTGACTTACAACAAAATGAAGCCTCTGGCTTAATTTTACATATCATAAAAATAAAAGCCTATGATCTGCTTGCAATCTGTACTCAAGTCAGAAACAAAGGCTTCCACAGCCTACCACACATACCCCATAGATTCGCAGAAGGTTAAGGAAGATATATGTACGTTTTTATAAAGGCAAGGATTTGGACAAGGCCTTTGCTTGATTTACAGCATTAAATGTCAAATGTATACCTCCCTTAACTAAACAGGAAAGGGAAAACTAGATCTACAGCCACTCCCTCTGTCAGTCTGAGCCTAGCTCCATAGGGAAGGAGAAAAAGCCAGCAAACAACTAACCTGTCCAATTTTTTTTGTAGTACAAGCGATATTTTGGTAGTCAGGTACTGTGTGCCTAAACCACTTTTTGGGGGGTGACCCTACAAATGAGCTGCTTTTTCAGCACAGCTGCCCTTCCCTTCCCCAGTGCTTCATGATCCAGTGCAACTCCCAGACATTTCCCTCAATCAGGAAGCATCACAAGCACTTGGAAACCACTCGACRAATATTCAGCAAACCTGTTCTTCCCCCACACAACATTCACATTGTGTCCTGAGCTTGAAAGAGTCCTTCTAGCAGTGTTCCTGAATCTGGAAGGAAGGCTTTGCAGAAAGTACTAGATAAACAGTTTGGACTGGAGGCACTTTTAAGAGGCTGCTTCACCTGATGAATTTGTAGAAGTAATACTGATAACATCTTAATAGAAAGACAAAGCCCTGGCGTAGCTTAATATCCTGAGTGGGAAGGGTGTGAAACAGTATAATCTTTCCCATATTTCTACCTGCTCTAAGACAAGAGGAGGTGGGGGAAGCAATAATTTAGATTCTTCCTGTACTTAAACACAGAAGTCACAAAATAGAATCTCCCTTGAGGTCTACAAAGCAGCTAACTGCAAACTCCAAAGAAGTGTTAGCTAAAGATTCAACCAGAAGAGGGAAGAGACCAGCAGTTGCCTAGGCAATGAGCAGATGGTGAGGTATTTGCAAATATGCTTCCTTATAAACTGAGTTGCTAAGATAGTTTTACATCAAGAATTTAGGGAATTAGCAGCTAGCTACGTCCAAGAGAAGACTCCAACTTCCATGCTATTAGCCTCCCCCAAAGCTTTTAGTATAACCTTGGATTAACAGGTTCTTCTTACATAAGAAAATACTTTCAGTTAACAGTTTCTGAATGGATCTTACTGCTGATACTTCAAGATCCAACTGCCCTCACTACTCATCTGCTTAATCCATCTGTGAAGTCTCAACATATCAACAGAGACCAATCTCAGAGAGAACAGTCTCTAGGTTTACTGTGTAAGAGAATATGAAAAGGAGTCAAATATTAGCCTATGAGTGAAGTGCAAAACCATAAATTTGTCTTAACTCCTGCCCAAATAGATTTGTCCTTCAGAAATTAACTTCACTGCAGAATCATCTCTTTGTTAACTTCCTAAAGTAAAGATGATCTGGGATGGACAATCTATTCCACTTAACACAAAGGCTCAAAAAAATACTGTGTTTCACACTGCCACAACAGATTAGGCAGAACAAAGGCTGCCAAAGTGTTCTCTTTTAAGCCTCTGGCCTGAGAGGGAACATTATTCTGAGATTCAAGTTGGGACTGCCAGCTCCAGTGCTGTAGAAGTTAAGGAAGAAAGAGCACCAGCACACAGACTATAAGAGGCAGGAGTTAAAAGCAAGAGTTCAAAGYACTATCTACCTTCTACCTGAAAATAACCCTGGAGTCCATGTGACAGGGGAGTGAATCAGGACCTTTCACCTCTGTGTGTAAGCTAGGGCTATAACCATCGCAGCTCAAACAAGCCAGAATGGAACTGCTCTCCTTCCTTCCTCCTTCTCATCTCAGTATGCCCAGCTGCCTGTCCTCTGAACTGCAGAGAGGATGTGACCATCAGCACACTGGCAGCAATTCACAGGATACCATCCCGACAACAGTCAGAGGAAACAGTGTACAGGGACTGAACAGATGGAATGTCTGAAAATACCCCCAGCAGAGAAAATCAGTGCAAAACAGATCATCTCCTCTGAAAAAAAAAACCCAGATTCTGACACTATCAAAATCCCACCAGGAAGTCCAGAGTCCTCTCCATCTAGATGGTAGAGATGATCGATTCGTTTCTTTCCACTAGTTATCAGCAGTGTATTTCATTAAGTGTTCCTTACTAAGAAGTCTTCCCCCATAGAGTGGTGGGGGACATAAGAGGATGCAGTTACAATAGGGCAGAAAAGCCATTTCCAGATCCTTTGCAGAAGGCCTACTGAGCATCTGCACTGGATGTGGACACTGCAGCTGTGYTGACAGGAAAGTTTCTCCTTAAGACTTCTGAGCAAGATATCCGTGGCATCAGGGAAAACAAGAGCATACTTCTGTAGGTGGCCTTTCTGCAGTGCACATCCTAGCAACCTGGAAAGTGACTCTTTCACATGGACTCATAGGGTGACTATTAACTCTTCCTCTCCCTCCACTGCCTTTAGAACTACCACACTATGCTCGACTTTTCGTATTTGGCAAAAGACACTGAACTCTGCCATTAACAATACTCTACTCTTCAAAGCCTAAATGAAATTCAGGTCAATTAAAGTTATCACATGCACAAAAATCTTTAAGAGGCCACTGAGCTCACCTAATGTGAGACCATTCTAACTTCAGAGTCCTGCTCTAAAGAAAGGACTAAGAAAATGCTCCCAAGACTTCAAGCATTCATTCTGGAGTACAGAAAGTCTTTTTAGAAATTAATAAGCTTTTCAATTCAAAATTACTTTCTGATTAAAACCTTATCTTGTATCCTGGGTTTTCAAGGATTGAAGCTTCCCATGTAACTGGATTTCACTTCAAGTTTATTCTAATATTTACCAATTTCTTGCAAATACTCAGACAAGATGAAACAACTTCAAATTCTCTTAAATTTACCCTACTCACATTGGCACAGCTACTGAATAATGTGATAGAAGGGTAGTTATGACAGCAAGGCACCTGAATTAAAAGAAAAAAAAAAATCTTGGTTTTGTAGCACTTCATTCTGAAATAATTACAATAGCCACCTTAAGTTTTCACTCATTTTTCCAAAATGCATGTCTCAGCTTTAATTTTTTTTGAGACACGCCTACAAACCTGATATTTTCAGAAAAGCCTAAAATATCTGTACATCTAAATCCCAGTGAGTCTCACTAAGATTTAATTCCTATTCTCCTTAGACCCTCTAGGAAGTCCTACAGGAAGTTAGTTTTGCCATGAAAAGGAAGCTGCCCTTGCTGGCACTATGCCTAACTAAAAAGGCTACCTCAGAGAGACTGGGCATGTATCTAAAGGGAGCACAGAACCTCAAATACTCAGCATTTAGGACAAAGCAAATACATCTGATCATCTGTGAGAAGAACTGATTCCAACCACACAGGTAACTTTCTTCACAGTAGAGTAACAAAGTGATAATCAAGGACACTCACCACAAACTTCAACCCGAAAAGCACCCTCAGCCAAGTTCTCACATTCTGCATACTGCCTATCGACCTCAGCCCATGCCAGCAACCTTGCTTTCTCTTTACTGTGGATGCCAATCCAGACCTTCTCAGCAGCAGCACAGATTCATTTGAACCACTAAATGGTGCCATTCTCAAAAGAAAAAACAGAGATGTACAAATAAGTTTTATGCAAACTGAGCTCTCTGCAGCCAGCCTGTAGCACTTTTCCATACAGACACAAAGATCTGGCTTTTCAAGAGCACTATCAGTCCTGTAACAAAGTCCAGGACAAGCTGACAGCAGCTTGTGATCGAGCCAAGCCCTCTTTAATAACATCAACCTTACAGTTATCTTCCTAGCACAGAGTGCTTTGTGCTCCGCCAAACATGGAGTTTTCCCAACAGAAGAGGAAAGAGGTAAAGACAGCAAGATGCAAAGCAGCGGTTTTGGTTTATGGCCTGTGACCCAGTAAAGCAGATAGCCCTAGCACGCAAGATAACACCACAAATATCAGAGTATTCTTTGTGAGCAGAACTGCAAAAAGTTTACTGCCACAATCAGCAAGATGCTGCATTTCTACACCTAACTGTTAAAGAAAAGCAGTTGTGTCCTTCCCATTTAGGGAAATAGCTGAAGAGATTTGGGCACACTTATGATTCACAGTGTTTGCCCCTGTCACTTTCACAGTGATAATTTTAATGCATGCTTGAGACTTATTTCTCTTATTTGTGATAACTTGAAAACAAGATTATTTAGCCAAGATTTTTTAAATTGCATATTATTGCCAAAAGTAATTTTTAAAACTTGTTTTAAAAAAAGGAAAAAGCATTAGAATAGGGCATCTATGTCTAGTATGGACTGAAAACTGGACTAATGCCAACAGGTCTGTCCTTAGTCAAGGGGCACAGCCTTCCCAAGTCAAATATAAGTATTCAGTGCCTCTGCTTCTATTTCATAGAACGGGAACCAAACAGCACTGCAATAACTGCAGGTTTGGGGCATGAAGAGCTCTCTGTAACTCTTAAGTCTGACCTTCATGAGCAGAAAAGAACACTTCTCTGCAAAAGAACAGACTGCAGCAATGATGTGCAACAAGCAGCTTCATAGAAGCTCTCATAAGTGGTATACATGCCCTGGTATGTATTAAATTTCTCCAAATTCAGGGTAATTTTCTTCTCTTGTTCTAGTAATGTTTGTAAGCGTCTTTTCAGCACAGGAAAAAAACAAGAGCAAAGAAAAACTGAGCATGAAACACTGTCAAGCTGACAAAAATAAGACTGAAAAATGTCACTAGCTCCATTAACATAGCATACACTTAACTTGAAACCTGTAAGAAGTAGAGCATTTTCAAGGAGACAAGATACTCCAGATAAGTGCATTTCTTCAATGTCATTGTGTCAAAACCAGTCACCACTGCTCAACCATAACACAAGTGGTGGACACAGTAAGCCTGGAAAAAGAGTAAAACAAGGGAAGTTCAAACTGCAACTGCTGCCACACTTGCAAACTCAAGAATCTTACTAACACAAGCTGCAAGTGCTACATAGTGCTGCTCTAGACTCCTGTGCAACAATAGGAAGAAATGGAAGCATCTTCTTTCTCACAGTCAAAATATACAAATTATGAACATATGCAACTGACTAAACATCTTTCAAGTAATCTCTTTTTCACAGGAAGGTAGAGCAAACTTGCAACTCTATGTGATATAACCTCCTATGGCAAAGCTGTTTCACTTAGTACTCACTAAATGTAACATTTGATTCCATTAAAAAACAAAACAAAACCAATCCATATATGAATTCACTCTTTGTTCCAAATTTATTACAGAAGAAGTGAGAGAATTGGAGAGGCTGTGTCTGAAAGTTCATGTTGTCATGAGATTGTGAAGCCTTAGAAAATTCCACAAAGTGAATCAAGTTTTGGCCCAAGATGCTACAAGCTCTGTGCAGCCTTCTGCTCTCATAATGCCCAGAGCCCAAATCTGGAACTCCGCTTTCCCCACATCATTGAACTGGCACTTACAGGAAAGAACAAAATAAATCACCTTTTTCCACTGAAAGGAAATGGTCTAGCACTTAAAGGATGGTTACTGGAGCTTTTTCCTCCCATTCTCCTGGTATAATATTCCTATGTCAGAAAACCCTAGGGACAATGATAGCAAAGGAACAAGACCCCATCAAACAGAGCGACTGCAGATTCTTGCTACTACTGCATCGGAGCAAGAGAGAACAGGGAAGGGTGCCTTTCACTCGTCCTTAACCAGAAATCCAGCAGGCATATGGAAGCTGAAGACAATGCTCAATCCCAAAACAAATACCTCCTAGGCCTGCTGTCACAAGACACCTAGTTGCAGTTTAGATTTGTGGCCACTCTTCTTACTGCTGAGGAAGGAGGGAATTTTTATCTTCAGGGAGAATTTACAGCAACACAGTTTATAACAGCCAGGACACACAATTTTTTTTTATACCGCTGTTCACCAAAGCACACCAAGTTGTGCCTTCACATCTACAAAGTCAACAGCTCAAAAACCCAGTTCAGAAACTGTGAAATGCATTTCAGATCACACTGCTAAAGAACTAGCCAGACAACAGAAAAGAGCAATTCATCTGCTCATTTAAAACTGGTTCAAAAAAAGTCAGAACTGAGCCAGAGACAAAACTAAAACACCATACATACTTCCTCCAGCTGGCAAGCTGCACATTTTCATATTTGTCCCTCATGCTCCTAAGAGAAATAAGGAAACATAGCAATCAGTCTGGGGGTTGTTTTGATTTCTTTATGCTTCACCACCAATGTCAATATTGGTCTAAGAATGGTTCGTTAGTTATCTTTCTACAAATCCAGAAGTGGGTGCTTCTGCTTATAGAGAAGCATCTCCCTCTCTCAGTCAGAAGCATGTTAAAAAGAAATGTAAAAATCTGGAGTCTTTCAAATTACATTAAAAATGTGAGACAAGTCAGGTTTACTAAAAAGAATAAGCTGGCACTGGAAGACAAAAGTCATGAAACACTGTTCTGCCTATTTCCCTTTCTGAAGTTAGTAGTAAAAACTTCATTTTTCTTTGCTACTCTTACATTTCATTCCTATTAACATGCCAAGCAGAAGCAGCAAGAGTTTTGTTATTTTCTTGATGTTAGTCCTGGCAAACTGAGCTCCCTTTTTGCCACTGGTTAACCTGAAGCACGCAAAAAACGTCTGAGACACTACCTAACAAATTGTGGAACTCATTTCCACAAATTAATTTGAAAGCAAATAACTCAATGTGATCAGAAAAAAAAAGGAACATAGAAACAGATGGGAAAGGAAGCATCTGCAGTTAAGCTGGGTAATATTAAAAAAAAAAAAAAAAACACCACACACTCCAGGGCACAGTGATTTCAAGAAAGGAAATTTACTCACTGGGAAACATCACAGCTAACTAGATGTAGCACACACTGACTTACACTGTAAGCAGAATACTAGATATTGCACTATGAACTACAGGATCAGCACCTTGCAAAAGAGGCAAGTATGCAGATGTTGACCCTCAAATATCAGCTCCAATCCAGTTCATAACTAAAATACCTGTTGTGTGATTGCCTATTAACTCACTAGTTAAAACGGTCTGAAATGGCTCATGCACTGATCTTCCCTGCCTCCATTTTCTTCTTGTCTACTGTAACAGAAACCCTAAAAAAACAGCAGGTATGACTGCTGCCCGGACTAGTAATTGTACTGAAAACTGCTATACTGCAGATTTCAGTACAGCTCCCAGTTTCACCTGAGGAGACAGGTGAATTTATACAGAATTCAGGGACTGAATATGCATGTGGTTAACATCTTTTAAAAAAGGCACTAGCTGCAAGGTTTGGAGGGATAGGAGGCCAGAGGGAAGAATACCAATTTCACCCATACTTGGCACTCAAGAGCTGTCTATATCACATTGACAAAGCCACTAAACAGAGTCACTAAAAACAACAGGAATGTTTTTTTTGTCAGTTTCCTGAAAAAGAGCACTTACTGATATAAAATTACAGTAGATGCCTAACTAATTAATAACTCAGGGCTGGCCTGAGAACTGGAAGACTTCAGAGGTAGAATTTGCAGACTGCATAAACAATAGAAACTTTCAGACAAAAATAACAAAATACATGCTGAATCAACAGTTTAAAAAAAGAGCCTGTTTTGATCTTAACATTCACAGTACATCTCCATTAGATCAGTCCTCAGAAAAGGCCAAACACCTTTTAGAAACAAGACTACAAGAAAGAGATAATAAGAGAATAGAATACTATTTTTATTTCCAAAATAATCAAGATTCAGTAGTAAAACCATGGAATTTAACTAAATGAATCAATGCTCTGAATCTGCACTCCCTTCTGTGAAACATTAGTCTTTCAAATTTTAAATCAGAATATTTGCACCAACAGAAAGATTTCAGAATCAAATACTGAGGTTCTTGGTTTAATATAATTGTTAAATGCATAGAAGTGGTTCATGAGGTCATCAGACATGATGGAAATTCCAGAAACACTGCAGATGTCAAAGAGGGGCTTCAATAACGCCGTAGGCAGCAAATAAAACACGCTATTAATTTCTGAAGTGTTCTGGTTTTAACTAAACCCCAACTTTTGACAGATCAGACATCACAATGCAACTATGAATCACCCCCGCCCCCCCCCCCAAAAAAAAAGATTTCAGGGGTCACCTTTGCCACAGAATAGGCTTAATGCATACATCCCTAGAAACAGCTTTTCAAAGATGCAGTCCAATGAAATTGCCAACTTCACCACCAGTCACTCAAATTCTAAATTGCGAAGTATATTAGAAAGGGTTGTCAGGTTCATTCCAATACCATTCCGTTTCTCAGCAGTACGATTACCATATTTGCCTACCTGGGGATGCAAACAGTGTCCCACAGCATTGGTTCACATTCAGAAAGTCACCAAAATCAGAAAGCTGGTCTTTAAAAAAAAAAAAAAAGTTCTCTGGCAAGTGATAATTATGATTAAGAAAACCTCTAGGGTTCATGACTCTTGGTAAGGAAATAAGGAGAAGTTTTTATTTCACTTTTAATACTATTCTGTAAGTATGAGTTTGTACGCATTATATGTGCCAGTGGCACAGTTACAAGCTATCATAATTTTCCCAGGCCTGCATCTAGTCACACCCACTGATATCTTGCAAATTCATATCCATATGCATATGTAAAAACAGATGCAGGGTTTCATTAGTATATACATAAATATTCATTAGTTGCTATTTCATGCCCACAAACATATCACATCTGCAAGACAGCGAGAAGCTCCCTCTTAATGTACTGGTCCAAGGAAAAGGAAGAGATCTAGATTCTTATCCTAGCTGTGTCTAAGCTTATGGAGGTCAGCCACAGTGCAGTAACCCTGTGTTTCATTTATCTCCCTGCAAAAACATGAGGGGATACAAACTTTTATCCTTTTTGTAAAATGGCTGGAACAGATGAAGAAACCTCAGTGCATTGTTAGATCAATAATATTTTCACCATTTAAGAGGTAACACTACTTTCCTCAACAAGAATAGGCTACAGACAGAAATCCTGCAATGCTGCAAATGCGTATCTAAAGTTAGAGAAGAAAATATAGGAGACAGACAGAAAAGCAACTACCAATATCATTCTCTCACCCACTCCACCCTGGTTCATACACAAGTTCTGTGAAAAAGGAAAGACAGTGAGGTCCTTCCTTTCTAGTTTTACTTCCTTTCAATTTCTCTTTCAGGCTTTGTGTATCCGAGTAACATTCAGACCAGTCAAGGTTAGGTCTTCTGATTTTTCATTAGCACTCGTTTATTTGAAGACTATCCTAACTACGTCTGGTTTACACTCCTCCTTCACAAAACAGGGAGGGCACCTCATTTTGAGTTTCTCTGTAGAGAGGTAAGAAGCTCCATTCCTGAAAGCAGCTGCTCATCTTTAGCGAAGAGACAAAAAACCTCATTTCATTCTTTCAGAGTACAGTGAGAATTTAACTCCAACCTACCACTTCATAAACAAGTTATTTGAAGCACAGTGCTCCTACTCAGTTTTATGTGAAAGCACATTCCGGGCCACACTACAGTAAATGGTGTCCTTCAAGATCAGCACAAAGCCCTGTGAAAGAACCAAACAGAGGAGCTACTTGGCCAACAATACCTCAATGTAATCCAGATAGGTACTCTGAATATCAATCTAAAATCTATCTTTTCAACAAAAACCTCAGAGTTAAGTACTCCAAATGTTTTACCAAGCTGCTCCTAATCACCAGCTAACAGGAAAATGCAGGCATTTCTTCAGTTATTAGAAGCCTCAAGCTTTTCAGATATCCGGCAATAATTAAGACTGAGTAAGTAGCATACCTTTTGCTAGTATAAATGTTATTATGAGGTCACATACAGGGTAATTTTTCTTTATAAAACCAACTGATACAGGTGGAAGAAGTGAACAAGTTTGCAGATGTACAAACTGGTCTTCTGGTCTGAGTAAGTCCACTGTGCAAAAAGGGAAAATAACCACTCAGCTAATAGTGGTTCTCTCAAAAATACTGTTCAATCTGACCTCTCAGCCCGGATCCTGAAGAGACAGAACATTATTAGAATGCAAGTGTTGAAACTAAAATACTACACAAGAGAAATAAGAATAGTGATACAATAGAAATAGTAGTTTTATGGCATCTAACCACTAACTATAATTTCTCTCCTGTATTACTTTCATCTGTTCTTCCTTCTTTCATAGGGGCTACCAACTTTTAACATTCCTCTTGAAAAGGGTCTTCCCTTTTCTCCCCAGTATCAAGTATGTCCTCTCAAATACAATCACAACCATCAAGCAGCAATTTCAACTTTTCTCTGTCATGCCCACCCCCTGCCAAGTAGGGCTGATAGAAACTATGCTGTCCTCATTCTACCATCAAACCATCTTCACCCAAATAGTATTGCCAGTACAGAAGCTATGGAACTGCACGGTAAACCTGACCAAGTTTGCTATTTTTTTTTCTTCCAGTAAGACTATTTTTAAGCCCAAATCAGTTTTCTGATCAGATTCTTCATGCACCCCCAGATAGCTGTGCTAGCACCACAGGAGGAAGAGAAGAGGACACAGCACCCCAGGATAGAAAACAAGTAGCTGGAGATAGGGGCACTGCCCAAGCCACTCCTAAAAAAAACCAAAAGAACAAACAAAAAAACCCCAAAACACGTCCTAATTGTTTTGCTTTTGTATTTAGCTTTGATGATTGTTTCTATTGTTTCAGATCTGAAGAACCTGAGGGCCTTAAAGCTTGTCTATTTACTGAAAAGTAATGCACTTTATTGAACAACCTAGCTATAGGAACACTATCTAAAGCCTGCATAGAGAACAATGAACAGTTGTCTTGATTCTGATCTGTAACTTCACTACTCTCAGTATTTAAACCCAGGGGAAAAAAAAATGAGCTCCTATAGCAAGCATTATATTCATTCTTCCCCACTGTCTCTGCAGTAACAGAGTTTATTCCTACCCTGAGAAATGTCCTGGTTTTAATAATGCCGCCATACCAGGAAGAAGATGATCATTTTTATAACCGAAAAGCGCAAGTCAAGCAAGAAAGGAATTTTGTTTGTTTGCTTCTAAGGTTGCCTTTTTATTTAAGAAAACACAATGGAAAGTACAAAAATCTCAAAAGAAGAATGAAGCAGACAACAGTGCCCTAAAGGAAAAGAACACAGAGGCTGTGTTCCAACAGCAGGCAAGAATTAGACTGTAGATTGCTCAGCAGTGCAGACACAAAGCCCCCCTTCTCTCTATATATAGTTATACACAGACTGTCTTTTTAATAGTTGTCATACAATTGTTACAGTATCTCTACTAAACTTCTATTTCATCCTGTGGGGGTTCTTTTGGCACATCTTTCAGGAGCCTGAGGACAGGAACATTTATAAGAGCACACACAAAGGTGACAAGTAGCAGCTATTACACTTTTCACTGAAAGAGAAAATTGATCTCTGGAAAGATGCAGAACATTTAAAGCAGCTGGCCACCCCCCACCCAAAGGTCTCTCAGACAGATATTTTCCTAAATACCAGTCTATGTGGGTTGCTTCACTGAAGTGGATATTCAAGGTCACTCAGCTCCCCCAAATTCTACTTTTTCTTCTAACTAGTTTTTGCACACCTTAAAAATTGACCCTTAACGCTTTCTCTCTTTGCATAGCATCATGTCCAAGCACTAGCATCAAAGCCCGCTATGTTATGCGGATTCTACCATTAACCAATGCTCCATCCTACAATCACTCAAATTCTCAGTAACAGCACAGCTATTTAATGGATTTCCCCTCCAATCTCACAAACACACATGCCATGCATCAGATGTTTACTCACCCAGGAGCTCACAGCCTGCCACCAAGGGGGGAAAAAAGGTGGGCAACAGCTCCTAATTCCTCTGTGTTTGGCTGAACAGTATTTTCCCCTCTTGTGCGCTGTATTCTGTATAATCACTGCAGTGCTCAGAGCAAGCAGACTTGCAAGAGCAGCTGGAAAACAGAGCCTTGCATCTCCGAAGCTGAACATAGGTGTCCATCCCAGACTGAGGGTGGTTCTTTCACAGCAAACCTATCATCTATTGCTCCTTGGCCAGAGGGAGGGTCACAGTGACAAGTGGCCACTGGAAGGTCATAACTAGGACAAGAGAGAATAATAAAGCCAGAAAAAATCAGCTGAGGGGGGCAGAGAGCCCTTGTGTGTGTGTAGGAAGGGAAAAGAATAAATGGAGCAAATAATGAGTGAAAGAATGGAGTCAGTATACAAAGAAAATTATTTACTGAACAGACTATTTGTGCTGCTGACCTCAGTTCATTCCTCTCCAAGCTTTAACTCCTTATGGTCAGGGCTTTGCTCGGGAGAGTAGTAAGGTCACAGCTCATTTCCCCCAATCACCCTTCTAAGCAAGTTACAACAGCTGGATCCTGCAGGTGAAGAACATGCTTCAGCAGTGGATTGCTGTTCAACTTCAGTGCTCTATTAAGTGTCATGAATCAGAACATGCTTCCCAAAAGCCTGGTCAGCCATCATCGTTCTTCCCCTTCACCACTGAAGAAAAGGCTTTTTGAAACCAGAGTTGAAAGGGGTGGCTAGGGCTCATTCCTTCACCATTTTTAAGATTTTCCCTGAAAGCAGAAGCTTTCTGCAGTACCTGAATATTATCAGCTTACAAAAAGTTAATGTCTGCCAAACACTCCTTTCCACGGACTTTCCAAGGACTGCTGTATACAAGTTAATCTCATAGCCATGACCTTGTTCTTGCCACCTAAAGATTTTGGTGCCTTAACTGAAACTCCACAGAAACTGCCTGTGTTTGCTATGGGTAGCTGTGGATTAAACCCCAGCATGTCACAGCAACTTGCATTTTGCATGGTAGGAGCATCCTAAAGCATTACTTCAAATGGGAACACTAATCTTTTGCATTTCATTTGGAGTAACAGGAACTGAGATAAGAAATAACTGAAATACAAATACACTTAAATCATTATTGTGTTTGAGAACAAGAGCATAGACTATTTGTTCTCTGATATATATTGAGGATACTGCCTCCATATGAGAGCCTAGATGATGAAGAAAGCAACAAGCCGCTGTAAAATGGTGCGGTATGCAGTATAATTACTCATGTTAAACTTGTCATTATTTTGTTATGCAGCCTAGTATTTAATTTACAGCATAAAACAAAAGCTTTCTAGCTCACACCACTGTAAAGAAACTTTTCTAAATACGAGCCAAATTGAATGTCTGACTTTGCAGGCAGGCTAAGGGCTGTTCCCATTCTTCCATCAGCTGTCAAAGGACCCCAATTCAATTAAGTCACACAAATTAAAACTGAGAATTTGCAATTGCCATTGTAGTGAGTGAAACATATGATTCTAGTAAATAAGTCAAACTATCTTAGGCTAAGACAGCTGTTAGAGAGACCACACTCAGCTGCCCACCCTTCTGAATCATTTCCTGAATTACCACAATTAGCAATACAGCATTTTAAAGCAATTCATCCTCAAATTCAACAGAAGAAATTAACACTCATCTTACTTTACTGTGTTCATCTGACAGCCCCTTAATTCTAGTCCATTTCAGAGTTTTCCTTTCAAGAGCCATTTCTGTTGTGACACCAACAGGAATAGGGACACCAAGACCAGCTAGGCGTGCAGCAGGCACTGTCACTTCAAGTCTAACCCTTTATCTTGAACCTACTCATCTTTCATCATTTTTTCTTGTACTTCATGTTTCTTAAATTCCTTGCTTTCTTAAAAGTCTGAAACCAAAGTACTACACCTGACAGGTGAATTTACTAGCAGGCACCAACTGTGAGAAAGCATCACATGCCTGTATGTTATAGATAAGGTTTGCATGAATGCATAATAAAGAATTCACCACCATTGTCCTCTACCATCAAAAAGCCTTGGCTGCCTGGGATGCTTCCCTGTATGCCACTTGTTCCCTACAGTTTTATGAAACCTGTCAGGTTCTCTCATCCCTGGAGACGTGGGCTTTTGATATTACAAACCTAGAGCTCATCAAGAGTTTGATGAAGCATAAGATAGATTAGTCTAACAGCCAAACGAACAACAAAGCCCTTTGTTATAGCTGAAGGGTATGGGAATGAAGCAGAAGAGGAATGAAGATTTGGGAAAAAGACAAACCCTTGTATTTGGTGCTGCCATTTTGCCACATCCGGTTAATCAGTTTATATGACCTACATATAATGCATAACAACTTTAATTGCTATTCTGACACAACTGATCTAAAAACTTTTGATTAAGAGAGAAAATGGTATAAAGCAGAAACTCTACAACACTGCAGGAGTGGAGGAGGAGATCTGACCTCTTCAAAAAAAAAGGTTTTCTTTGAAGTTTTCTGGGGGAGGGCGAGGAGAGCAGTAATAGATCCCAGGCTTTGGCTAAGAAAGAAAACCTACAAAATGCTTCTCCTGGATAAAGTAAAATTATTTGGCTTGTGAAATACCTTAGTGCTTCAGGGGAGCTGCAATTCTGAGGTGACTATCTCAAGATGCAGCCCATCTTAAGATGGCAGAATGCACTGCAGGAGGCAAAAAGCCACCTTTTTATAGCAGAGCATGAAGGATGACGCACAGCAGTTTCTGAACCAAAACATTTGTTTTTGACAGTATTTCAGTTTGGGAAATGTCCACCTTTTAAACTACAGTAGAGGGTTTTTGAGAAAAAAAAGTAAAGAAATTTTCTATCAAAACCCAGTTCCAACAACATTTTCAACTACACTTAGAGAATAGAAGAGACAAACAGATTTTTCCGATGCGGCCTTTTAGAGGATTACCGAACATTTAATTCCTTCTATCCTAACAATGCAGCATTTTAGAGGACTATTGCTTCAGTAACTATCAAAAATAAACTCTTCAGAGAGCAGACAGCACTAAAACAAATCTCTTCAGACTGATAAGAAATCTAGACAATCATCCACAAAAGGGCACATTAGCAGAAGAATTCTCCTACAGAGGAAGCAAACATCAAGTGACACTCTCCAAGCAAATTAGCTGTTTTAGATCACAGTTGTGACTCTACATTTCCTAACGAACATTAACTGATTCCCCTCCAAGAAAATAATACAGCAAGCTGCTCTGCTAACCAGTTCCATGAAATATAGCCTGGAAGCATTCTATGTTCCTATTGGCTCCCCCTCTGTTAGGAACAGGCTTGTGGCAATTGCTAACAGAATTTGGTAATTTCTCCCCCATGCACACCAAGAATGAGAGGTGAAGAACACAGAAAATAAAAAGTCTGTGGGGAACACTACACAGAGAAAGAGAAGAGCACAAGGATCAGTAGGTTAAAGGAAGAAAAACATGTAGGAGGAAACCACAAGGGACACCAAGAACAACAGCAGCACTCTTTGAAGGCACCCAAGAAGCCAGTTTTCCAGTGGCAATATGCCCTGAGATGAAAGGATAAAACATCAGAAATGGGCCCCACAGTCGCTGGAATGCCAGACTCCTCCTCCCAGTGCTATGGGTGTTTAGTCCAACCAGGGCCAGAAGAAGGTCCTGTGCCTTGGGGAAGCTTTAGGAAGGGAGTGTATAGAAAGAGATGGGAGGGGAAAGTAAAGCCAGAACCCAATCAAGCAGAGCTGGAGGAGTGAGAGAGGGGCTATAGGCTGCATATTCAATGTACACATCAATCAGGATCTCTCTCCTACCCTGGAGGGACATAGATAGGAGATTCCTCCCTCCCCTCATGAACTACACTGCGAATACACTCACAACCACAATTGTATGAAGGATTTTCCAAGTTACTATAGTATCAGCAGACTGTGGTGTTGGCTCAGCRTACAAGCTGGCCTTCTGGAATACGTCACTCTTCTGATGTTAAAAGGCCCCACCACCTACCRTCTGGGTAGAATATGAGACCAAGAAAATGGAGCAAGTGTGGTATGGGTGCAAAGAGTTGTCTGAGGAACAGTTCAAAAGCAAGTCCACTTGATGTCATGAAGCCCAAATAAGTTGCAGGGGAGAAAAAGAAGGATGTACTAGGGACGTTTGCCCCAGCTGCAAACTAATTATTCTAGGACAAAGGTTCCCAGATCTCTCAGACTAATACACCTCCCCACATGTCCACAGTTTATATTTGTTTCTCCTATTGCAGCTTTCACAACATTCCACAGAATGATTTGATGATTGGTTCACCTCCTGAAATAACTCTCCTGTCAAGAAATATTCTCTTCAATATGCTGAATTCAAAACTTCCCAGCATTCATCCTGCTTCCTTGTTTCCAATATAGCATCTGAACATGAATGGAAAATAGCATCTGCTTTCTTCCACCCTTATCTGCTTTAAGCTGTACAATCTTCAGACCAGGGACTTCTTTACTATGTTGTAATACCAGATTTGGCACACCAAAGTCTGAAGTAGGTCTCCAGGCATTAGTGTAACGCAACAGGGACTGTATGTAATGCAAAAGGAACATGAAAAGTATAAGGCACAATGATGGTCTCAGTTGTAGAGGAAAAGTCTCTTGCCTTCAGGAGCTTTCAAAGAACAATATCCATTGCACCATCAGAGGTCATTCTCTCTTCTCTCCAAGGAACACAGACTACCATCACTGAGGAGAGTTATTAGTAGAGATCTGCTACTGAGGCTGTCACATTCTGGATAACTCCTCCATTTTCACATGGACAAAATCCTCTCTTCTTCCGAATTACTTACCTGAAAGTAGACCAGGTATCACTAACACCCAGCCTTTCCCTATACTTTCCAACCATATACGCAGTCCCACCCTCCCTGGAAAGTCCACAATATATTTAGATTCTGTTTATAAGCTGCAAGACAAACGACACTTATGAGATCCAAAAGAAACATGAAATAGCAGGCATGAGACACTGCCCCTCCCCGGCTCAGTAAAGAAATTATTCAAAGGCTAACTCTAAACTAGTCTTTCTTTACAACCAACACAAAAAGAGGCACTGCTCTAAAGCAGAGTTCTGAACAGAAAACTCACTTAACTAGTGATTTAGAGTAGTTAAGTGAATCATTGAAAGCTTGCCATGCTCCCAAAAACTAGTACCCTTCCCACCACAGTCCAAGGTGGCTTTTCTTTTTCAAACTGAGCAGAAGCTCTATTTAAAGCATGTGAAGTATCCCACAGAGTCCACACAGGCTGTTATGAAAGAAATAACCCTGGAGGCAGGCAAACACCTGCCTCCATCCCTCAGTGTACATCAGTTCTGTGCAGACCACCACACAACAAAAGAGGTGAGAAGTCTCCCCACCTGCCCTTTCTTCATCCAGTCACAAGACCATGAGGTTGCAAGTGTTGGAAGGACACTGCTCAACATGAGACCAAGAGTTAAGTCTATAGTCAAAACTTACATGGATACTACTGGATGGATACCAGTTGGTTTTTTTGTTTTGTTTTGTTTTTCAACTGGGTTAGAGTCAAACTTGGTTTCTGCTGTCTCAAGATTCACCTGTTTAAAGAACCATGAAAAAAATGTAAGCAAGTGTTAAATGGTGCAAATCTCTGCAAGCTGCAGTATCTCACAGAAATGGAGCAGGTTTTATACTATCCTTTTCAGAGGACATGAAAGGAGAGGAGGCCTCTTTAACAGTTGCGTAAGTACACTGCATATTCAGAAAGACTAGAGAGAAGCGCAAGAAAGACCTCCTGACTATCCCACTACAGCCAACAGTTCCACCAAGGCCGTAAAGAAATGTTAAACTGCTTGTGGCCATGTGAGACCTCTTTTACTTACATGGTAGAGATAACAAGTTAAGATATGATCCCACAAAAATGCTGCTGTTCCACCTACACTTTTTTTTAACTTCCACTGAGAAGTTTCTCCACAGACAGAAGTATGCCCCACAGGGTAAAGATAACCTAGTACAGGTCCTCGCATTTTAAGGGAGGTCACTATAAAAGTTATGTTATCCTTTAGGTCACTTCAGTTCAAAAGTTACTTAGAAGAATAGAAGATTATACTCCAAGACTTCTTCAGACACACCACCTGAAGTTCATTCCAAAGCATATTGCAGCCATGATGAAACAGGATGTAACTGAGGTAAGGTTTGCATGGAAGAGGTTTGTTTTGTTTTGTTTTTTTTAAATAAAAGTCCTCAGTGCACTGAAATGCCCTCTTTCCTCCTTCCTCCCATACAGCAGTTTCCAGCAAGCCCTGTCTCACTTCAAAGCACTGCAGATTCAGAGAAATAATTTCCAAACAGCAGGGCAGAAAGCAGTAATACAGGGTAATTTTCCTGCTGGCCAAAGAGGAAGTTGATGTAGTAAGCAGGTTATTTCCCAGATTTTAATTAAGCTGTACAACTGTAATACTGATACAGATATAGCAAGAGATCCATACCATAAGACAAATATTCCTACATTGATGTTGGAAACAATCAGCATGGAGAATGGTAAATTGCAAGATTTTAGTTGTGTGTCCTGCAGTAGTGTTTAAGAACAGAAGCCTAAACCAGAAATGCACTATGTAGTATGCTACATAGACATGGAACAAGAAAACACACCTCACACACAGACTCCAATCCAAGGGATGAGATGATTGCTAGACAGCAAGTAGATTCAAAGAAAGAAGCATAACAATAAGGCAGAAACAATCAGTAGAATAAGCAGCAGCCTACTCATACCACTGTCTAGCTGTTTTGGTTCAATCAGCTCACAGCAGGGGACTGCATTAAAAACTCTCTAGTTCTGAAGGCAGAAGATGAGGTAGCTCTATATATGTTTATGGGACTCATGTTGGGTGAAGAGCATCTGTCTGCCATTCCCCTTCCAGGATGAACAGTGTAAAGAAAGACCACATGGACACTTTAGTGAACACTTGAAAGTTAGCACCATTAACAGACAAGACTACATATCAAATTCCCCATAGTATGCCACCCAAAATGCCAGTGGAAATGGACCCAAAAGAAAATTAGTTTATGTCTGTAGTTGTAATATGAGCGCACAGAGGAACGATCTGCTAAAAACCCTAAAAAAAAGAAAAAAGAAAAAAAGCACTTTACTGAAAAAGTCATTATTTGGAATGGTTGAGTGCCAGAAAGAAATCCGGACATGAAGAGAGGGCAGCCTAAACTAGTTTTTAACCATGCGGCTAGACACAAAAGATCATATCTCAGAGAGGTTGTGGAGAAAGAATGGAAAAGGTTAACATACAACCCAGATAAAGATCTGGAGAGAGGGCAGAGATGACAGGCTGAGAGAGACAGGAATGTGGTGAAAAGCTTTTCCTCACAGTTTCCATAGCTTTCTTCACCATCCTCTCCCAAAAATGCAATTCGGTGTCTCACGTTGCCTACTGCAACGTTTACCTACTGCAAAAATGACACAACTTCAGGAGAGCCAATTTTTACTGGACCCAATCAGGTTTCTGTCTTCAACAAGAAGGTATGCTGCTGCTGCATACCTCTAGCAGAAAAGTTCTGAATGCTTAAAAAGTGCAACGGAATATGCTCCTCTCTCAATATTGGAATTATTCTGTTGTTAATTGACTATCTAAGAACAGCAAGAACTTGCATTTCCTTTTCTAGTCTCACTGAATACTTCTGAAAGGAGTCAATGCCAGTATCTCAGAAAAGAAAGGAAAGACATAAGTCAGTCTCCTCCTGCTACCAAGCCAAACCATTGCTGCTTGATCAAAGTTTTTAAAATAATAGAGAGAGAGGGTCAAAGAAAAAGCTGCCCACAGGGTTGAGCAATATTCCCTTCCTTCAAGCACTTCCTGTCTCTGGGCACTGAGTTCCCACCACATAACAGAGCATCACAGTGCCTCTTCCAGCCAAGATACAATATACACAGGAGAACAGCAAGAGGTGTGATCCTGTCAGTTTACCGCTTACACAAGGGAACTAAATGCTGTTAACGAGAACCCTATCAACTACCTATTCCAACTCTCAAAATGAGGAGACTGCAGGAACAGACTAATAATTCAGTGACTGAATGTCCCAAACACTCAGTTGGGATCCAAATGTTCTCATACCCTTCACAAACACCCTCTATGAGCAGATCTCATTCTTGAGAGTATAAGTTTTGGGGTTCTCATGAATGCACTTTTCCTCCCCTCCTCCCCCTTGTGCAATTACAACAAGATGCTAGTCAGCTGGAGGAGGGAGGGGGAGAAAAAGGAAGGAAAGGGTGGCTATTTGATGTGCTGGTGTTCACTTACCTCTTGTTCCGTCTCCATTGTTTCAGGGTCCCCTCCCAGTAAATAAACAGTGCCTGTTTCTTGTATCTTATCAAAGCTTTTCCAAATAGCAGCATGGACACTAGCTCAATATCACTACTGCTTTATTGCTGCCTATCAAATTATGAACAGCATCTCTGTAGCTGACATCTCAGTTACGCCTTGCTGGTTAGCAAGGCTAACTAAGGTCACTTCTAGACTCTGGTGCTGCTGGCAGACCTAAGCAAGTGCAAACGATGCTCAYTTGATAGAGCTCATCTGAAGAGTTACTTACTGGATTTACCAATGAGAACTGTCCCCTACTCCCATCTTTAAATGAAAGGAGAGATTATTCTTAGGATCTGCTGAAGTCTGAACACTCACCCAGGAAAATTCTCTCAAATTACATCAGCACTAGGAGTATTTCAGCAGTGTTAGAACAGCCGTACAGTACATTGGCAAAGCTGTATTTCACGACCATATATTAACAAAACACTACATAGTGAAGACAAGCCCTACTAGTACACACATGCTTTACTAGTATAACTGAACTTCTGCTAGGACCTTAGACACCACAGATCATACTGCTGACTGACAGCTATGTTTGTGGAAGATTTTAGTGTAAACCCAACCTCAGCCATAAGTGAAAGGATTTTTCCACCCCAGGCTGTTAAGATTGAGATCAACTGGCAGAGAATAGATTCCTAAAACATCAGTGCTGGAAGCTGTATGGCAGAAACAAGTTTTGACCAACCTGTTACCACAGCTGGAGGACACAGGGATCCAAATGCCTAAACTATGGTAAAAGCACTGAAAACTGTATCACCAGAGAAAGTCCATTCATGGGATATGCTATTGCTCTTACTGGCAATGTCCTGTGGCACAATCTAAACACAATGGAAGTCTTCTGTAACTACAAAAGTAAGACAGCACCAACATGGAGGATTCTCTCCTTCCCTTTAACTAGAGGTACATTGAATACTTCTCTAAGATTATCTTGAGAAGACAGCCCTTGTGCAAAGGAAAGAAAAAGTAATCCATGACAGGATTAGTTAAGCAACTGAGAAATCATTCTGAAACCCTGCAAGAACAGAGGGGTGCATCCACCTAAGGACTAATTCTGCCTCAACTTTCTCTAAAAGCAAAACAGACAGCACCAGCTCTGCATTACCGTGCATACAACCATAATTCAAGCTCACTCAAAGAAAAGTAACAGTGCCATAGCCTTTATCAAAGGACACCTGCACCTGCAAATATCTAAGATTTCTCATGTGAGGCATGTTTGCAGAATGTTTTTAAATGTGAACAGAGAAAGGTTAAAAGCAAGATATTTGAAACCCAGAGAGGTAAGAAAGCTTAGAAGAAAGTGTCTTCCTGACCTCAAGCAGCTGGGTTTTTTGGTTTTTGTTTTGTTTTGTTTTTTTTCACCAGGCATATACAATCACATACTATTTACAGATCCTTTCTTAACACAGAGGATTAATCAAGAACAGGATTTGTTTTCAAATTTATCAATTTGTATGCAGGTACATGTTATTCATAATCAACACAACACTTAGCTGTTCTCTGTACAAATATTAAAAAAAAACTGTTAAAATGAAAATCTTCAAGGTTGTCCTGTAACACTTAAGATGAGGTCCCCTGCCCATTAATTTAGGAAGTAAAGGATTKCTAAGTTCACCGATTAGCTATAAGGTGCACATTTCAACATAATTTAAGATATCTGTGAATACAAACCTAGCAAGCATTTATCTCCAAGAACACAGATGGATGTAAGTACTTTAGAAAGCTGCAAGCTAAATATAAACATGCTTGATTTTTAACTAGAGTGTGAAATTTTCACTTTCAGCTGTATATGAACGTGTAGTGGATTTTTGGCTGGTTTAAAGGGACACTGTCAACTTCAATCTAACTCTTAAGTTTAGTTTTCTGCAAATAAGCTTTCACAAAACCTTAGACCAGTAGAAATATTCCCATGATTAAAGAAGTTAATTCCCATGCAGTAAGTTATTTTTACCAAACATGTCCCTGCAGTACAACGAACTCAAACATAAGTGCTGAAAATGTGAGAGCGAAAAATAGTAGAATAAGCATGTTCTCCAAAAGAAATGAAAAAAAAAGATATTAGTATAACTATTAGGAAGTCTGTTTCAAAAATGCTCTTCAGATAATCTTTTTTTTTTTTTTTTTAACTTGGTTAACTTTTAGCTTTAAAAGTTTGTAAATAAAATGAGCCCTAACAGTCTGTTTCTGTATATCTAGATTTTCTAGCAAGAGGCCATTTATTTGCTCAGCTTCCCCTAATCTCCATACACCAGCACAGACAGTTATTCTGTGCTTTAAATAGAATGTAAGAACCCCAAATTTAAGTATGAAGTCTAAAACTAAAAGAGGTTTCCGAGAGATATTTCATTTTGCTAGCTTTTAACAGAAGTACAACAATCAAAAAAGGAAGCGACAGTTTTTGTAGTGCCAGTCTTGAAAGGTATTCCTCCATCTCAACAAAAAGTTATTGTCGATTGCTCCACAGCAGTAAACTTAAATAGATCACTGGATGAGGTAAGTGATAACTTCCTCAGAATAAGGAATGCAGCTGCTACAGGGAGAATGCATAAGCAGGTTTCTGTTACAATGAAAGGAACTAATGCATAAGCAGGTTTTTGTTATAATAATAAAGACTGCTATATGTTTAGAAGCAGTTGCCTTTGTTAGATATTATAACGTGCCAAATAAGCATCTTGGCATGACAGCCTGCAAAGACTAAGTCTGTATCATAACAAGAATGCAGAATAGGGAGACAAGTGTTAGAAACCGGGATACAGCTTGTACTGAACATATCGAGGACAATAATAATAATTAAAAAAAAAAAAAGCTAAAGGCTTCTGTCTACAAGACAAGCACAAGCTCTAAAATGAGACCTGTATACACAATTTCTGATGG
>NW_020449530.1:1439319-1478667 GCF_003343035.1 Apteryx rowi | reverse complement strand
GGGAGGGGGCGGGCGGAGCGGCGGAGGCGGCGCGCGCACACCTCGGCGGCGGGAGCTCCCCCGCCCTTCGCCTCGCCTCGCGCGCCGAGGGGGCGGCAGCGCAGGAGGAGGAGCGCGTGCGAGCGAGCCCGCCACCCCCCCKTCCCCGTCCCTTAAAGAGATACAGGCGCACGCACAGCCGGCAAGGGGCGGGAGGCGGGAACCGGCGCCTCCAGCCGCCGGGCCCATGACGCTTAGAAAGGGAGGGAAGGGGGGAAGGAGCGGAAAACGGCGGCAACGACGAAATAAAAGGCGAGGTGTCGAAAAAGAAACGCTACCGTTCCCGCCCACTCCCTTCGCGCCCTGGGAATGGTACGCTCCCAGGGCTCGAATCCGAAAAGCCCGGCGGGGATTGGCCGCGCGGGCGGGGCGGGGCGACAGCGCGCGCCAAACGACACTGGCGGACGGGAGATCAAAAACGGGGCGGGGCGAAGCCGCAGCCGTTTAAAGCACCCCGGGCGCCGTTAGTGTCCGCCTGCGGAGCCGCGAGCGCCGGCGGGGAGCGGCTGCAGGGGCCACGCGCACCTCCGGCCATCCGTGCACGCGGGCGCCTGAGAGTGGCGGCCAGTCCCGCTCTTCCTCTGTCCCCTTGCCCGTCGCAGCGACGTATGAAAGCAGCCCTCCTGCCGCTACCTGCCTCCTCGAGGAGGTAGCGATTGCTTCCTGTCTGCAACAAACCTGCTGCCGGTGTGCGAACCGCTGCAGCCCTTCCAGATAAGGACAATGGCGGCCCTCTAAAAATGCAGGCAGGGTAGCTGAAACAATAGGTGCCACTACGCAAAGCACAGCTGGGCTTGTGCCCGAGTTGAAATGTATGTTTGGGAATTTTCCATTTATGTTTTGAATGTAAATATAGAATATCTTTTGATGAAGCTGAGCACAAAATAGAAGAGGAACCATAAAAACTGACAGGAGAAAGGTGGCAAATCAGGCATAAAAATGGCTGGAGAAACACTTACAAAATCATCATGAGAAAAAGCTAAATATATTTTTGGTTCAGGGTTGGCTGGGGAGAAGCTTGGAACTGTCATCATAGCAACTCCTCCCGTTTGGTTCCTATTGCGTTCTGGAAAACAGCTCATTGCACGTATGCTCTATAAAATGAGCAAAATCACATCAGACAAATGCCTGGCTCCATTATCATTGTCTCCTGCTAATTGAATCAACTTGGAAGACCTGAATATTGACTAATCCCTCAGGTTACACTGAAGTAACAGTATAGCTACTGGATGGGCAGGGAAATGACAAAGCCCTGTTCTTCGAGAAAGTACTGAGAGGAATATAGAAATGCTTAGTGTGTATGTATGTATGCACACATACACAATACCCATATGTTTACATTTTAAAATGTTCTCAGAAGCCACTGGTTACTGGCTGAATACTCTGCATCTGAACTAGCAGGAAGAGGACTCAGTTCAACATATAGTTACACCCACATAGATGTGTGCATTTATATATATCTGTATTTGGCTTATGTATAAATGTTTCATTCCTATCTATATATTTTAGTATGTATAAGCAGGATACATATATACTGTCTTTGGCATAGCTGAGTATGCCCTTGAATTCTTCAACCAAGGGAGCCAGTTGAAGTGCACCTGAACAGAGCAGGAATACAAAGCAATACAGAAGCACTGTGAATGATCCAGGAATTAGGAATCAAATACAAACCCAGGATAATATGATAGTAACAATGATAATAGCAAGGCTCTCCAGTGTTCCTTTAAATAGGCCTTTCCAGCAGAGATAACAATTCAAACATCTTTTATATCCAGACCCATACAGTTCTGATGTCCTACCAAAAACACAGTCTTCCAACCCTAGCCTAAGGGCTGAAATTTATTAGGAATTTGGTTTTGAGTTTGGTATGAAAGGTGGCCAGGTACTGAATAATATATGTGATACAAAAACAAAACAGATACTGTTCATAATTGATACCCAAAATGAGTTCATGGCATGGCTGAGGAAATTGTTACTGGAGTACAGTATGACAAATATCAGGCATAAGTGCACAATTCCTAAATCACTATCTATATCCCTGTCTGGCAACAGATGGAGGAAAGTCTTTAGCTGATCTGAACTTGGTTCAACCCATCCTATTTACTGATGAAGTTTTCATGAGCATAGAAATGAGACTGGTTGCAATCACTTCAGAGCCACAGCCTGTTGATTCAGCTTACGTGTTGAAAAATCTGGCAAATGTCAGTCCTTACCTGAGCAAATGCACATATTCATACACACACAAATACCAAATGACAGTAAGAGCTTCAGTCAACAGGTATTTCTGCCTTTGAAGTCAATCAAGGTCACTGAGGTAGTTCTTTGCAGGAGAGGCAGCAGCTTTTATTAATTGTTGATAGCCAAAATATCAAGGTGTCCCCCTCTAGGAAAATGCAGGTTGAGGATGTGTTAGATTATTAAAAGATGCAGGCAGATGGAGGAGAAGGTTTATATATGGGGATATGGAAGACATTTTAAAATGCTCTCAGAAGCCAATGTATACAGTATGTCCACTGATTACTGGCTGAGGGCTCTGCATCTGAACAGTCAGGAGGAGGGCTGTCAGTTTAACAGTAATCTTTGTAAAATGCTAATAAGGACCCGAACAATTCCCATTAGGGAACTGAAGAGCCATCTGCACTCTAGCATGAAGCTGCCTATGGCATCCACAGCAAGACTTGTACGCCTTGCCTTGATATTTTAGAATCCAACAACACAGAAGGTTAGTCATACGACAGGGTTATTTGCTGTCAGATTCCCAGAGGAGTTTTCATAATGCACTATAAGAGGAAAGGTTTAAACAAATAAAAGTAAAGGAAAAAGAAAGCACTATACTTCCTCTCTATGTCTCTTTTCACCCTGTACACATGGTATTCAGAGTGGGAGGAGGGGGGAAGGCAATACAGTACAGAACTTTAGGCTAATAAAACACATGTGAAAACATATGAAAATAGGTGCTTGCAAGATCAGTACAAAATGGACTACTTTATTTAACAAGCTAAGATAGCTGAAAACCGCATCACAGCCTAGTAAAATACCCATGTTCCAGACTTGTGATGTGCAGGGTAGCCCATCAACTGCCTTGCTGTATCCTCCCTGGGCGCTTTGCAGGACCTGCTTTGGGCTAGGGCTAGATAACAATCACCCAGCAAAGTGGTGATTCCCTGTGAATGAATGCCTTCAAGCACTGTAAAACAGGTTGCCTGGCACTCCAGAAGTGACCTCTAATAAGCTGCTCAGCAGTAGACGCAGCAGTTCCAAACCAAACCAGGGAAAAATCCTGTGGTTCAGGATGCAGCTCTTAAAGGAGGTAAGCCAGTACTGCTTAAAATAAGAAAGTCAGAGTAGAGCACAGTGCCCCATTTTGGAAAAAAAATATATATATATATATGTATATGTGTGTATATATATATATATATAGTCACAAAAAAGCCTGACTTCTTTATATATTCAGAAATTATTGAAGACTCATAAGGCCCTGCTGGTGATACCAATTAGATGAGGATTACAGTAAGGAGGGCAAGTTACAGAAGAAAATCCAATAAAGTTTTTTCTATCTCCATGATAGCAAAGCTTTTTTCACAGTAAAAATGGCCAATGGATCTTGAATTCTCTTCTAAGGACCTTCCAAAGCTCAGAACTTGCCAGGTGCATGACCACTTTTGTGGGAATTTGTAATCTCTCCAAAGACCAAGAACAGCAACTTCCACTTAGAAGTACACTGTCCCAGAACAGAATCCCCACATCTGGAATTAACAAGTAAAAACACAGCAAGTGAATTTTCAAATAAGGAGGGAATTGCAGAATTATAGGGCTGGAAAGAATATTGTGAGGTCATCTGACTCCATCCCCGTGAAAGCATCTCTGTGCCATCTAACAGATATTTATTTTACCCCTTAAAGACCTTCAGTGCTGCAGACACCAGCCTGTCCAAGCAAGCTGTTTTGTTTTCAGGATTCACTCTTTTTGTCTTTAGAAAGTTTTCCCTAATGATTAACCTGCATCTCTTTCACCATAATTTAAATCTACTTCTTATCCTACCCACCACAGACAAAATGTTTGTTCCTTTCACCTTTGCAACAGCCTTTTAGATATATGAAGATTGATCATGTCACTTCTTATTACATTCCCCAGACTTAAATTCTACTTCTTCCAATCTGTCCTCCTAGGTTACATTGTGAGACCTCTGATGATTCTTGATGCTCCTGTTTGGAGGCTCTTGCTTTAGTCCATGTCTGTCTTGAATTGCCTGGCACAGAAATGGTACACAGCATGTCCCAGTTGAGGCCTTACCAGTATTATGTAGAACAGGAGGAGCAGTTGGTGTGTTTTGCCAGAGGATTTCATGTGCTTTTTTTGTATGTCTCAGCATCTGTAAGAGTGGAGGCCATGACATGACACCAAAGCACCACTGAAGCACCTGAAATCCTCATAAACACAAATCACCTGCAAAAACACTGTAGATGATTTCACTGCTCACAGGTTTTCCAAGCAGCAAGATGTTGTAAGATTGCAGTCGGGTTTGCTGCTGCAACTCAGGACTGTGAGCCCAACTGAGGATGTGAGCATCTGAGAAGCTAATGAGAAACACACCACTTTCACTTCACTACAGCATAAAGTTGCAAGTATAGCTAACCCAAAACAAAGGCTACACAAGGTCAGAAAACTCCCTCCCAAAACTATACAGGATTCTAAGGGCCAGAAAGAGCAGCCCAGCTGAGTTTGACTTCATTATTACCTTAAAAATAACAACATATGGATGTGTAAGGAGATGCAGGAGCATCTAAAGCAGTAAGACCAGTGCTTTTTAATGAGGCAAAGCATATATATGCAAGCAGACTACCATATCCAGATGAAGAAGAACCACTAGACTGATGCCATGCTATGCAATTAATATATTAAACAACAAATCGGAAGTACAGCATTTTCTTTTACTCAGCCAGTCCTCGAGAAGGACTAAAGAAACTGATTTAAATATATCTTGGTGAAAAGTAATAGAAAGAAAGGCTTGTGAGGTCATCATTGAGACATGCTGGAAATTATTGGTTCTTGACCTAAGCCAGGCTATACAAATTCTGCACAAGAGCTGCCTGTGCAGGGTTCCCCCTGGGACTGGTATATTCCACATAGCATGCATTAAGGTCTAGAAGGGCGGTTTACTATTTTGAGTTTGGACCAGGGGAGAGGCTGAGCTTTCTTTTGTTTGCTTGTTTTTAAAGCAACAACTTTTTACTCCTTTAACCAAGCTGTATAAAGCAGCTCCCTTGTGTTGATGATTGTCTAGAAACAACCAACAGCCCTGATTCTCAAACAAATCTGGAAGTTTTCTTCAAACTCTTACTTACCCATGGTTAGGTTCCCTTTACTAAAAGGCTCTGGGGTCCTGGCTGAAAACCATATTGCTTTAATAGTACTATTAGATTTATCCTTAGTCAAGGCATAAAAAAAAAGACTCTACCTATGTACTATCCAAAATTCACTACTATTTAGAGAAGTATTAATACACAGGGAAAGTAAGTCAATGAAGTCACTTTATTGATCCTGAGAATGTGGAGCTACTATTGATAAAACATGTTTATGTTGTTTTATGGGTAGGTCAAAGTCCTGCCAGGGTGTTTTTGTCATTCTAATTTATGTGTGGTTTCATCAACAAAGTATTTGTTATTGCAGTACTGTATTTATTCATCTCCTGTTTTCCTCCCCCACAGCCAGAACATCTGCTAAATGTTTCTGAATCTAAGCTTGTTGGGATAGGGCCCATTACTTTTACATATTTATGAACTGTGTGGTACATTGGCATTCATTCAGCAAAGTGTGCTTCCCCAGGCTCGTGCAAGAATGACATAAGCCGGGATGGGGTTATATGCAGGAGGTCTACATGTGCAGAGTTCACAGTGCGGTTGGAAATCGAGTTACATGCAGAAGTACTTAAACTCCACTGCTGAAGAGGGACATAACTATCTAGTAATATTTGAATGATGCAAGAACACAAAAAGGAAAAGGAGGTATTTATGATGTCTTAAGGAATTGTAATGAAGAGTAATGGGATAAAAATGAATGAAAAGAACTTGTATCTCATTCTAGAAACATCCTCTGACATCAAAATGTTTTCAAGTATGCTAAAATATTCCAAAAAAGCAAAAGCTGCAATGCTTGTGTTAGTCATAACAGACTGGACAAAGCAGAACACTACACTAGTTCTTGGGGTAGAAAAATTAACAAATAATTCATTTCTGATTTCTGTTTTTCATCTGTAGTAGATCAGTGTCTCATGCCAACACTCACACAGGCACATCTTTATACTATTTACACACTGAAGGGAGTGTATTCTGCCCTCATTCTGTGGAGAACTTACACATGTGACTCCCATTACCAAGAACAGAAGCTATGTTCATAAATCTCCCTTTTGTGCCTGAATTGAGTGGACCTGTCACTATTTGCCTTTCTGGCTGGATTACAAACAGTGCCTTTCCAAAGTCTAGGTTGTGATATTTTCCAACTTCATGAAAAAGAATGTAGCCCATCTCCTTTCAACTGTGAGAGCTATCCATGCTCCACGGATCTTCTGTCTGCCTACATCCATGCAACACAGCACAATCACAGCCTAATAGTCTTAATGAGATTACAGCTACAGATGCCCCAGTGCTCCCGTCTGGCCAAGGAACACAACAAGCACCAAATTCATCTGGAGGGAAAAAAAAATTCCCTCAGCTCTCATGCAAGCAGCCTGCAGCTTGATCAAGATTTCAGAACTATGGTGCACAAGATCCCTTTGATTTATTTGCCTTATTATTTTTTGCAATGTATTATTATTATTTTTTACAAAGCAGCTTATTCTTCTCACAGATCTCTAGATTTAATTAATGTTTTTCTGATGAAAATTTAAAACTGATGATCCTACTGCTCTGTAGCACCAAAACATTTATAATGTTTACTATTAGCCATACTAGATCGATCTCACCCATGACTTTTTAATGTTTGGCTACTGTCTGCCTGTATGCTTGCTTATGATATCCATGTGCTATGGTGGAGTATGGTGGATCTATGACAATATAATCATTTTTTATGCAATTTATCTGTTGCATCTGTTTGGTTCACTGGAAAGAAATCACTTGTAACTATCCTACATATAGAGAATACTCCTTTTGCACATGTTCCAAGCAGCATTTGGTTTATTTGCTGCTTAAATTCTTAATCTCAACAAAAGCAAATAAGTTAGTGTGTATAACATACAGTGGAATCATGAATTAAAAAATAAGTTGATCTTTAGCTAGTACCCTATCAGCTGGCTGGAGTACAAAACCTGGTATCAATRCATTAAGGTATGGACTGTGCAGCTCTGACTGTAAACTACAGCTACTGCTGTGCATATTTCACTGAGCTTGCTAGGTGCCAGGAGATCAGAAACCTGCTACTAGTATAAGTATGCTGAGACAAGAAAACCCAGATGTAGTGCCTTCATGGATTTTGCATGAAGCCTATTTAAAAAAGCTAACACAAAAGAAAATTCCTCCCCTTAAAAACAGGAAAACCCAGAATTTTATAGTTGATAACAGACAACAAAAAACATTTTCAGCAGAAGGCACAAGAGACTGCTGGGTCAGTACTCACAGAGCAAGGCTGTAAAAGTGACCTTCTTCTCTCACAAGTCAACTCCTCCCCGACAGGTGCTCATAATTCACCCACCTCTGCCTGGGCAAGTGTCTAAATCAGAGCCCTCTTGCCACTCATCGTACTCTGATTCTGCACAGGTTTCTCTTTGGAGAGCCTGAACAAACAACTTTCTCCTTCTCTAGGCTTGCAAGATAAAGCCAAAGTGAAAAGGAAATGGGATCTGGGATGCAAATCTCCTTCTGTACGCCTTTCCCAGAGCATCTTGCAGAGTCTCATGGAGACGGCGTGATGATGGTTCTGGCTGCCAATTCGTCACTGTTGTCATGGTAACAGAGCAGTGGTCCCTTGTGGCTTAGTAACAGAGAAGCAATGGTAGCACCAAAAACATGTATTGCCTCCGCTTTTGAGGATTCCTCCAACCGTGGCAATCCACCCGTTTGTTAAAAAAGGCTTTTTTACTGAAAGTACATCCTCTCCCAACACATGCACACTTTGGTTACTCCACTTATGAAGCTCTACAACACCTGTAAATCCTGTTTTTATGGTACAGCAAACCTGGCATAACCCTGAGAGAGTCAGTCATTTCCTTTGGGAAATAGTGTCATGTGAAAACAGGAAAAAAAAGAAATCTTGTTTTGGTAAACATCTGAACATCAATACACACTCACCAGTATTTGAAGAACTGTTAGGACAGAGTGATATAATTTTGTCTCTTTGAGCAGGTGAATGAGCAGCTGAGACAGTAATAGGGTATTTCTCTGCCAAGTGTTTCTCTGCCAACATGAGAGAGAACAAGTGTGTGAGGCTGTATCTACAGCTACGGGGAAGCTGTTGGGCAGGCAGAGTTCCTTTGTTCCTGTCCTCTGAACTGAAAAGTCTTGATATTATCCTTTCTGAGTCTTAATGTAGCTCTTCCTTCTTGCTCTAAATATTTTTGTTATAACATTGACGCAAATATGTTCAGTATAACAGTGCACAGCAGCAATGACCTATGGAGTCCATGGTCTAATCAGAGGAGAAGTTAGGACTGCAGAAGCAGGCGTTACTTTGCTGGACAATGAACAATCCAGGTTTGTTTTGGAAAGCTAATCCTTGGATAGTTAAATAATACTACTTGTTTACAAGACAGACTATTTATCTCATCTTCTTAATAAAATGTTGCCAATGGTTCTTTGTTGCTTTCCTTATTATTCTATCCTAATGCCAAGTGCTTCTTTTAAGGTAATAGATTTCCTCTCTCGGGATGCCAGGAACAAACACAGCTCTGTATGCACATATGTGGTAGGGACAAAAACAAACACAGAGAAATAAAAACTATGTTTGTTTTCTTGACTAACCTTCCTATCCCTACTTTTGACTCAAATTGTTTTACCTTTCCCTGACAGTAGCTCATCACAACTTGCTGGATAGGGACAAGCTTCCAGATGTCAAAGCCTGAGTATTAGAGGTCCCATCACTACAGGCAATTAAGTACCTTTTTTGACCCACTATAATCTGAAGCAGCAGAGAAGGGACTAGCTCATAACAGTATTATCAGCCAGAAGGGTTAAAAAAACTTGAATCAGATTCAAAAAACTGTGAGTGGGCTAAAAAAAATCTGAGACTTTAAAAACAATAACAATACTTTTTACTTGTCTTTGCCTCTGCCTTCAGGACTCAGTTTTCCAGCTCTTTCCCAACACTACAAGGATTAGAATTTAATTTGGTTTAGAAAAAAAGGTTACAATTCTCTTGTGTTTATGTGATTCTAAAACATGAGACTTCAAGAACTTCACCAAATACAGTGGTGACCATGACAATGCTGCTAGACTTGGCAGCACCAGATTATCCCTGCAAAGTAGGTAAGTTCATTTAGGGCTGGTCCCAGCAAGTCTGGAGCCTTCACGTTAAAGATACTGGACTTTAACAGCTCGCCCTTTACAGGGCCACTTAGTGGCTTTTTCAAAAACAGTCATGAATATATCCAGAGTTATGAGCATCTGGTTCCACATAGATGTGAGATTACTAATAATATGAAGGCGTGTTATAAAAGTCCACGTTATCACTGGCATTTTATGACTTCTTCAGTAATCTAAAATGAGAATGGAATAAGATCAAACACTGAACTACATCCTCAGTCTTATGTAGGGAAAATGCTGGTTGGTGCATATAATTAAACATGTCTGTCTTTTTGACCTCTCTCCCTCCAGACACCTTTATGCTTGGCTGGGTGGAAAAAACTTGCTGCCTCTGGGTGTGATGGCGTGAAGGTATTCAAAATGAAGCTGTCCCCTGAAGACAATCCTGAGAAGCAATAATGCTGGGTTAGCAGGGGCTATGAAGGCAGCAAAGGAACCTAGGGCAGAGGAGATGGTTGGGCTTGGCTTGTGGCACTGAGAAGCCTTTTCCAGTTGCAGATTTATCTTCTCACAGTCAGAGCATTAGCTAGAGGCATTTAATGCAATCATGAGGGTTTCCTTGCACCATTACTTACAGAAGAGGGTATAAAAGTGACAGCAGCTAATGAGCACCCATTTCTCATCAGTCGCCTTATCAGGGTAATTTCACAAACAGAAGGTTTCAGAGGCTAACGGACTGGAAATGACATTCAGACTGCTGAATCCAGGCCAGTACAGAGAGAACACATCCCTATGCCTACACACTTCAGTCTCAACCACAAAAAAACAGAGAGCTACAGCAAACTTATGTACACAGAAGGACATAGATTTCATGAGCTGAGCTGGAAGGCTAAAGTCACTGCACGTTCATTCTTCTTTAGGATTAAGAGGCAACCAGAGCAAAAACATGAATGTTCTTTTGTCCATTAAACATCCAAACCACATTCCTGGGTGTGAAGTTCCCTCACAGAAAGGAATGCTTTGTCTGGAGTTCATGACTGGGGAGAGCAATAAAACTTTGGAAAAAAAACCAACTTGTTGGTGGACTAGGGTGAAAACACACCTTTAATTGCGGAGTTAGTTCAGAGAAGGGGTTCATGTGTCCAAGGCAGGAGGCTGGCTGATGTGAAGGGCAGAAAGTGGATATAGATGTGTGTGTGGTCCAAAAGCAGGATAAAGGGAGGGAGTGTGTGTTTATGTGCAAGTAGGAAGGGAGTGGATTGTTTGTAGTGGGAGGGCATGCATGTGAATCATAGATGTCAAAGCTGAAAAAGATCTCCTTGGCCTTTTTGCTTTTCTTTCTTTTAGCCACTGAAGATTTGAGAAATTTAATTTTCCACACATTGCAACAAAGTATCTAATATATCTACTCTCTTATCTTCAGTCACTAATAAGATAATTCTGTCAAAAAATTTGCAACAAGATTGGTTCTTTTAAACATTGAAGTTTCTTTTTTGCTCTTAGTACCATTATCAACTTTTAAAATTTTTATGTGTATTCCATTTTTTTCACTACAGCCTACAGATAGCCTTACCAGATAGGAAGTGTCTATACTGCTTTTCTATTTTTAAAAGATGGGACCACATTTGCTCAGTTTTTGCTTGAAAATCTCTGGTGCACTGCTTATAAAATTAACTCACAATTAGTTTTCAATTGTATTAGAAAGTTATCAGTACCCTAAAATACATTCGTTCTTGTGATAAATGATTTGGATATGGTAATTTTTATTTTTTCAAAAATATTTCCATACCTAATTTTCATGGAGATCCTTACTCCTGCTTGTCTGTATTCTTATTAACTGCTATGGTCATGCCTGCTATGGATGGGTTTCTGGAAAGCCCAGCAACTCAGCAATTCTATAACTGCATTATAAATAATTCAATCAACTGTTCCTCCCCACATCTACTTCTCATTTATTAATGGACTTTCTTTCTAGGCAGTATTTTCTCATCTCTCATCACCATCCAATATATATACTTGGGGGAGGAACATTATTTAGTTTTGCAGTCCTTCTGCCAAAACTTTCACTGACTTCAGTCAGAGATTTGCCTGAAGAATGCCTGATTATAGACCGTAGGAGTTGGTCCTATTTTTGTAAACCAGAAATAGGCTGAAGTGAGTGTACGCAGGTGGGTAATGGAGTCTTCGTTGCGGGGGAGCCCCTGGAGGTTTTAAGAGGAGCAGGAAAGGGTGAGTTTGTATGTGTGAGAACAACAAGGTGGAGGACATGGGGGTAACCAGACAAGGTGCAAGAGGGCTCTGTTACATGAGTAAGAGCAGAGCAAAGCAAAGATTTTATATGATTAAACTCATGTTAAACTTTTTTTTTCTTTTTGAATAACAGAAAAGTAGATTTTCTCTTTCTCCCCCTTTCTGTCATCAGACAGCTGTGCAAATATTCTAGCATGTGATTGTGGAAGCACAACACAGAAAACCTCTGAATTGTGCCAAGAGAAAAATGCAGGAAAACAAAAGGCAAAAGCCTAGGGTAGATCCAGCTGCCAAGATCTTCCATCCCCAGGAGAACTAGACAGAGGAAAATGGAGAGAAAAACGAGAAGTCTGATAGCTTTCATTGCTTACACTGACAGCCTCCCAGGTCACAGGGAAACGCAGACTTTTGTAGTCTTTTTGAAGGAGGGTAGCAAAGGTATCAAAGCAATTAACACTCTGTTAAATCACTGCTTTCTTGAAGGCTGCTGGCTTTATCTGCAGCACCATTTGCTGGTAGTGTACCAGCGTAAAATACAAAGTTCTCACATTGCAGATAAATTGAACACCTGACTTAAAGAGTATACAGTAAGTCCTAGTCTTTATTTGAATTTGGGAAATCTGCTACATGCTTGGTCTGCGGTTATTCTAGTCCTATCTATTCTAGATTCTATTGGTCTTCCTCCAGCAGATTAAGGGGTTCTATAACAGAGAAGTGATTCAGGGCAGCAGACTAAAAATACATCTCTTCACAGGTTCTTTGAGGAGTTTATGCTGCATAAGTGTGGGCAGCAGGTGATAATAAAAACCTAAATATGCCACAGCCAGGAATCAAGTTGCACAGTGATTCTCTGCCCAAGACTCCTATTTTATTGCAGGGGAATGAATTAGTTCATTAAAAAAAAAAAATCAGCTTTCACTTGCAGTATTCTCAGTGCTTTGTTGATTGCTAATTCAGTGAATCTTTTACATCAAATGACAGACCAGCTTTGGCTCTCACTCCTATGTAAGGAGAAGTAGTAGGTCATTCTGCAACTATACCCTATTTTCCAGCAATGTCTAATGCTAAATATTGCACAGCAACATATAGCAATCTATCCTACTGGTGGGAAGTTAAAAAACAACAGGGTTTCTTCCTGACCCAAGCTGGTCATCATTCTACGCCCTGAAACATAGGGCTGATGACACTTCTCATTTTTTGTTAGGCCCATGTAACTGCAGATGCTATTCAAACAAACATGAAACCTTTGGCTATGCTGCACATAATCTCCTATTCCAGAGAATTAAGGAGGTGGTTATTAAAACTGCAGTAATAACACCCACATTGCAAGCACATTGAAACCCTAGAGGAAGAAATTCTTCCTCCCAKCAAAGACAGCAAAATCATTTCATCATTTCAGGAAGCCTTCATACTCCAAACTTCCTCTAACCATTTTCATTCCACTTCCCTTTAATTACCTGAATTGTTAATTAAGGTTAATCAGCTAATGTTTTGCCCAGTGTTTTGAAGGAGTAAAGCACTGCATAAATCCTTGGCATGAATGATTTATTAGGCTATTATTTATTTTACTTTTTTTTTTTTCATAGGCAGTGGCCAGGGTGAGGCCCATGTTACTGTAGCTATTATTTCTAGCCCAAGTTATGCAGCCAGGAACACCATCCCACTATGGCTGTTTCAAGATTATAGCTTTTCTGGCACTGTCACATGTGCTTTTATGGAGTCTAAATATGCAATGAAGTCCTTGTGCCCCATTATCCACTTAATAGCATTTTCACCTTGCCACCAGGCTCAGATTTCAGCCTGCCTGTAACTATCCACTTATAGCATCTGCACAGTGGTGAGAACAGATGGAGGCTCTCCTCACTCAGCATGACAGCAGAAACCAAGGGTGGTTGGAGCTCCTCCCAAAAGGGGATCTGTTTGCAAACTAAATTCTGCAAATATCTGCAATTCTGTGATTCCTTCAGAAAACCTACTAAGGTGCTGTGATGTCAAAGGGGCTAAGTTCAGACTAGTGTGGCCTATATTTGAGTCACAGTTAGCATGGTCTTCAAGGACAAAGAGGAGGATTGTCCATGACAGAAATCCTGCCCTAATAAGAAAGGTTTGGGGTCACTTTCCAGCTTTTCTGCAGTCATATTGTATGACTGAACAGGCCATCTACAACTAGATTTACAAGTGTGTTCATTCATTTTGGGTGTCTCAAGTTTTGGTTGTTTTGAGACACCAGAGATGCAATTTTAAATGATGGAAGCACCTATCCCTCCAGTTGTAATCAGAAGGCTCCGTAGTCATCGTTTCTCCAGATCCTATGAGGTAAACGTACAAAAACTTGTTTTGCTTTGTTTTTCTTTAACTGTCATCCATAAAAATTCTGCTTCATAATTGAAAGACAAGTCAAGTTCTTTCCTTCTTACTCATAAGTAACATTCAACAAGCCAAATTAGGCCACCAGTGATGCCAAAAATATAACTGTTCGGAACTTGGTAAACAATTTTGTTGATACTGCTGAAAATGGAGCAGAATCATTTTCTCTTAGTGTATTGGCTCTTCAGGGCTAATAACAGCTCAGTTCTTTGAGTTGCTGAACTCGGCAGACCCCACTGTCAATGCACACAGGGCAGGCAGAGCTGTTGAATTTCATGATCATCCTCTACCGCTCCAGTTTACTTTAACTCCTTCTAGGGTCTCTGAAGCAAAAGACTGTCAAAGACACTGAAGCAGCAAAGGACAACTTCAGAAACAAAGTTTCTGTAATGTTCCTTTCTTTTCCTTTCTTCCTTGCCTAGCTCACCGTTAGACAAGCATAGGACCACTTCCAAGCAGAAAGGTCCAAGCAGAGCACTGAAGGCAGAACTGATCTGCCTCGGAAGGCAGGTCCCACTTCCAAAGCTTCCTAATGTGGTGTATATCGCATAAGGAACATTACAGGGAAGGGAAGGAAGGCCAAAACTCATGGGAGAAGTAAAAGACGAGCGGAAAGCAGCCTAATCATTCTCCCCTCACAGTGCCCCTTTCTTACACATCTTCACATTGTAAGCAGCTATGGGCATGGTTTTTAGTGGGAATATGAATGCCTGGTTTATTCTAATCTTTCTCATCTTGGCCCTTACTGTGTCTGGAAGAACACTGTCAATGGCACCGGCTGCCAGTCAGGAGGGCCAGGCAAAGCATCTCTTGCAAGTTCTCCAGATAAGTCCCACAGTGATAATCAGGGGTATGCCAAACAAGATGGTCATAGTCCCCAGGGATGAGAAACATTTTGATTTCCAGTGAGTCAGCAACTGAAGAGCATGGTGCCAGAGAGCAAAACTGAGGCAGAAAGGCAAAGGGAGACAAATAGGCAGTGTGGGGAAGAAACATACAGAACACAAACTCAAACTCACTCTGAGCCACCTTGTAAGGTTTAACTCATTTGTGGCTGGCATCTTTAAACACAAGCGGAGCTGGTTAACACACCAGAAAGGTGGCATACTTGTGCTGAGGCCTGTATACATTCAGACATGGAGGCTTTATACTTGAACAGACAGCATGGAGAATCCAAATACTGGAAATCTCTGTAAGTGTGTGTGTGTGTGCCTGTGTGTGTCCATGAGTGCGTGAATGCGCATACAGTATCGACAGCTCTGAGAGGTAGAAAAATCAAAACTTAAGCTTATCTTGTTATTATGCAGGGCCTAACAACCTTAAGATTTTAGCTTTAAAGAAAATACCCAATATCACAGCACTTGGGCTAAAAATGCAAAAATTGATAAAAAGGAGCGAGGATGAACAGAAGTGATTGCTGAAGTTTGTCTGCTGTGCATTAGTGCCTGTGCTGGAGAAGGTGTGTATACTTGCTGGCACGTTCTCTGCAGCTCTGTAGGGTACTGCTTTAGCTGAAGAAAACTGCAAAGGCAAATCTGCCATAACTGTCCCGACTGACAGGTTTCTCTGATGGATGTAAACAGCAAATTGTAAGTTTGAACAAATTGCAGCAAAAGGCTGATGATATGCCACCTGGGTGTCCAATATAGAAGGTAAGGAAAGAGCCCCATGGAGAAGACTGAAGACTGCGCAGAAAGAAGAAACAGTATAAATAACAGTTTTGACTTTTTTTCACCAAATCAGAAAGGAAGCCGGTTATGGATCTTTCTTCTCTTTGGCTACAATCACACTGCAGGAGTAGGGGGATTGGTTTCTGTGGCACATTAACCCAGGCTGCTGCTGTTTCATGGAGACCAGTGTATCATTTAATAGGAAGAGGCTTTTCAGCTCTGCAAGATTTTATCTGCTGATGGCTAACATGATATTTATAGACATATCCATCAGCCTAACAGCAGGAAGCAATTCTATAGGGGTCAAATTGGGTGAATTCCCCCCATTTAAACCCCATTATGGATGCAGCTTTCTGTATAGGATTAACCACTTAACCCACTGAATCCTGAACATCAGCAGCTATTGTTCACAAGCATTGATGATCTCCATGGCTTAGTCCAGGGATGGCTGACTTGTTTTCAGCGTCAATTATCTTTTCAAAGAATAAGGTTCTTTGTTAACCTCTAACTTGCTGAGCAATGTGAAGGCAGTCTATTAAGTACATCACAGCCCTCTTTTAACCCTGTAATTTAGGCAGCACAAGAGACTTAGTCCCAAGATTATCCTACTTCTGGCCAATCTGAATCTTTAACTGTCACATGAATAGTGAGACCAGAGTACCAGCTTTGATTGCAGCAAACTTAGGAAAATAAAGAACAATGATTTGGAAGATCAAGGCGAAAACTCTGTGCAGCTTATGCAATATGTTTTAATGCTTTCAGCACAACTTTTGGTAATGGTTTACAGAGCACGCTTCTCTGCTAAGACTATTTTGAGAGTCAGCTCCTTTGGGGATTGAGCACGCACTGATTCCATCTCCTAAAATTATCTGAGTATCTTTCTAGTATTGAATTTCTTCTGGTGAACACACCTTTTGGCATGAGACGGTCTTGCAAAGGGAGCTTAGAATAGGCCCATTGTTCAGGCAACTTACAGTGCACAGGGAATGCTAACTGCTGCTTAATTTGACATGAAAAAGACGGATGCCTAGTCCTGGCATGGACAAGCGTTCTTGAATACAAATAACAAATTTGAGCTATTTAAGGTTCTGTTTCCAATTGCCAAAGATACCATCAGTCATGTCCATCTACTCTCCCTTTCAAACTTAGCATGACCTTCCAATCCCCCTATTTCTCTTAACCTTCCCTAGTGTTTACAGTGACCTCCAGGACCCTCATCACTTGGTTTTGTACTCCCCCCTGCCAGCCTGACATACTAGCATGCAGCAATAATCTTCCTCTGACTACTAGCCTCCTCATGCTTCCTCACAAATACATTTCAATAGAAACATGAGGGCACGGCGGTGTCTATCCCTAAGTGCTATAACAAAGTCCCTGACCTCTGACAGAATCCAGCAAGCTCCCCACACTCCCAGAACTGTTCAGTTTATACATGAGTCTCAGTTTATTACTTTGCTCTGGAGTTATTGACTTCTGCTAGTGTATACAGCAAACAGCACTGCTGCTTTGCTTTTCACTAGTCCCTTTGCTTTCATACCAAGATCACAGAACAATTCACAAATACAACTAAAAATATAAAACTAATAAGTCCTCTATCGGGTAGGAGAGACAATGATGTTATCATCTCTGTTATAAGAAAAGGAAACCTTAAGTTCAGAAAGAGAAAATTTTATAGGAAGGAATGTCTAGTCAATGAACTCTACATCTAAGGAGGCTTGGGATATTTTCAATGCTTGAATGTATCTATCCAGAGCATTTTTAATCTTTAGCTAAATCAAGACACTTATGCAAGTCTATTAATTAGTAGGTTTGTTTAAAAAAATTGACTCCATTTCATAGCTCCTTAATCATTTTGGAAACACCTGTAGCAGCTTAAGAAGTCATTTGTCAGGGCCCTGAGGGCACTAATAGGTCTAAACTGCCTGATCAGCCTCACTCAGGACCTCCAGGCCACACCTTCTGCTCCCTGGTCTAGGCACCCGGGCCTGGTCTGAGCCATGCAGTTCTGCACGTCCTCAGCCCTCTCCCTGTCTCCTGGGTGGACCTTGGACCTATGTCGTAGCCTTGTCTCCAAATGCTCCTGACTGTACCCTGAACCTAATTCATCACGTCACCTTGTATGGGGCTGTTGACGAAACCCGTTATCAGCACCCTACTCTGCCCACCCCATTCAGATATTCACATCCCGTGGGCGAGACTGCACCCTGGGCGGTCAGGGCACTGCCCCCACCTGCGCCAGGCCCACCCTCAGCTCACGACTTGTCCCGCCTCATGGAGCCGCCCCGCTCTTGCTGCTCCCTGACATCTTTGCCCCCGCGCACAGGCCACTCTCTGCACAACGCTGATGCAGGAAAGGATCTGGCGAGTGCTGCCCAGCCCATTCCAGTGCAAAGCCAGCAAGTCACCTTGGTGCGAGCCCTTCTCAGTGGTAGTTGAAAACCAGCCACTGACTTTGCAGTGAAGGGGGTAATGAGCACAAACACAAGCTGCTGCATTACTGCTCTCCACAGATGAGCCAGTGTTGAACTGGGGCAAGAACAACTAACGGTGGGAAAATCATGCTGAATTCCCCCAGCTAGATCTGCTAAAGGGTGACTTTAGTAGGAGAGAGGAAATTTATGACTTAAGGTTCAGTTTGATAAACCAAAAACATTTAAAATACAACTTGCCCTACCTACAGTAGAGTTCCAAAAGATATTAATTACAGCTTATTAGCTTTTTCATAATATTTCAAGCAAGTTTTTTCAGGCTATCCATACTGAGTCATTTTTTGGAAATGAATATTTTTGGAACTAACCCTAAGTGAGAAATCATTTCAGATTTGCTAATACAAACCAAGTTTTCAGCTTCCTTTGTCAACAGGCAGCTGGAACAACAATGTATCTAGACAATGAGGACCTGACTTTTCTGACAGTCCTGGCTCAGACTTCTGTTAAAGCTGAAAACTCAAGGACAGGCAACAGTTAGATTTCTCTTGGGCTGCCCTTCCCCCATTGCTGAGAAGTAAACAAGTATGCTCAAGGCTACATAAACTAATTAGACACCTAATCCTATGTTTGTCTGCATCTAGTATTGCTATGACACTTCTGAGAAAGATGAGAGTCAAAGTAAAGTAAAAAAAGGCACAGAGAGAAAGAGAAAATTAGTTTGCAGGAGAAATGGAAAGTAATATGCTCCTCTAGATATTAATTTTATGCAAATGATAATCATACCTCTCAATCCAATAAGACTCTAAAATAGCATATGGATCTTCAAGACCAGGGGAGAAACCCTTCCCAAAACAAGAGATGCTGCATTTTCACCAACTACATTAAAAAGCTCAAGAGGCAAATTAAGAAACAAAGTAACAAATTCTTAATTACTAAATCAAGTTTGTGAGCAAAACAGTGAAGTTCTGCCTGCTGCAGTCCTCACACTGAACCGGCACAGTGGTGGCACAGTGATACATTCAACCTGGCGAAACACAAGACAGACAGACTGCATCACTGAACAATCCCTTCCTACCTGATCCTCTCCAGAGCGTTAGACACTGTTACCTAGCAACTCTACCGCACTGCTGGCTTTTCTAAAACAATCTTTGATTAAAACTTTTATAAGCATCACAAGACCAAGTCAAATAAGAACCAGGGCAGCAGCCTGAGAGACAAAAGAGTTTGCTTCTTTAACTTATATAACATTTTCTATAATTCCCAGTACAAAATGCAGAACATGAAGCATTTGGATGTTTGCAGTTATAATCAATAGAAGATCGTGCTAACCTTGAATTCAAAATGTGGGACAGGTTTTTGACAAACACTGGAACAAGAAGTACTGAAAAGCCATGAAAGTAGGTTAAAAATAATGTGATTTGAGAAAATATTTTTTTTCTTCTCATTTACCTTATGGTTATGGAACCTTTATGATTCACGTTGTCAAACATTTCTCCCAACTATGGGAGCATGATATTCACTTTTGAAAAAGAAGAAATATAGAGAATAATGGGTGAAAACAGATTTCAGCAGGTGGGGCTTTAAGAAAAGATATTAATGATTAGAAGGGGAAGCAACTCTGAATCAGTAGAGCAAAGAGATGCGGTGCTTGGCAAAGAGGATTTAATTGACTTACAGTGATGACAGCCTTTAGTATTTTCCTCACAGATAATAACTGGTTGCAGAAAAGAAGCTGCCGTAGGCCTTTAACCAAATTGGTCACCTTAAAGCTATGAAATGCCCCACCCTAATTATTACTATTATAACTGGTAACAATGAAATAAAAAGTAACAACGTTTATTCTTTGAATGCTGGATTGCCAGGTTTGGTATTTTGTTTGATATAGAACAAAGAATAAGGCACGATCAACTTAAAAATCACTCTTCTTTTCTAAAAGCTTTTGCTATTATATTAGTAAAATTCCAGCTCTGGAAAGCTCCAAGCTGTGAAAATACCTCTGTGTTTCAAATTTTACAGTTTTCAGCGTTTGCACCTTACACMGTGTGTTTTTAAGATGAAGGTTAAAATAGGGATTTGCTCAGACTTTAACATCAAGTGATACATCCCCACGTAGCTAGATTGTGACTATGACTACCCCTGTAGTTATCTTTACTGTCTTCTCTCTACCATCCTCGACTGTTGTTTATATGTGTTTTCGTGCAGCCAAAGTTAAAAGGGGAGCACTTTAAAAAACATTAACTAGGAACATTAGCAGGTGGTCTCAAAATCAGGTGAGGCACTTCTCACTACTATTTTAAAAACAATAAAATATTTATTTCATTCTGTCCTAAGTAAAATAAGAAAGACTTCAGACTTGGCCATCTGTTAGATGCATAATCAGAAAGTGTTCACCTTCACACAACTGAGAGCTCTAATGATAGCCTGTCAGAAGCTGGAAGGAGCCCTGAATTTGGGTTAATTGAAGGGAACGGTAGCCAGCTAGCTTCATATTTAATACGGATGTATTGCTCATGGGAAATACAAGCAAATTACAGGTTCCAGCATGTAATGGTCTAGCCAGATGCAAACAAAAGCACATGGCGATGAAGAGGGAGTGCTGCACGTTGAGACCTGCAGTCTCTGTGGACCTCATTGCCTTATTAAAGATGAAGTTGCTTATAAGCTATAATGTACAATAAAACCAATAAAACTCCACAGCTTTCCTACAGACCATACTTTGTTCAACTGAGATTATAATGCCTTTTATATCTGCAGATCTTTTTCTTTTTTTKGGGGTGTGTGTGTGTGTAGTGGGTTTCTTTCTCTTCAAACCAGACCATAGAGCCTCACTGTTTCTAGCTCAAAGTCTCCCTAATGCTGCTAATCTCATATTAACAGCCTACTGACACAGAAGAGACCGCAGAGTAGACTGACTGCCAGCTTTCTGGCCCTGTGACCGCATGCTGGTCAGATCTGGATTAATACTTGAGGCGATTTACCTCAGGAGGCCCTGTTACAGGTGCCTGTATCTCTAACACTCCTTGAACTGCTTCACAGGAGTGGGAAGATGAAAATTTGAATTCACAGCTGGTGAAGACATAAAGCAGGTCCCTCTGCAACTCACTTCATTTCTTTTCCTATAGAAAATCGAGATGACAGCAATAAAAAAAACCCTCTAGATTTCAGATAAGGGGCAAGGAGTCAGGCATCAGCATTCCACCCATGACACAAAATGCATTGTGATGCTTCCTCTTACTACCTGTTCCTGAGAGTAAGTTTTCTTGAATTTACCTTTTCTCATTAGTAGAAACTGCTATCCAGGAAGCAGAAGCACAGCCAAACATGTTGATTTCTTTCAAGATATTTATAGTGGTATAGTCCTGCTGTTTTGGCTATAGTCACATACAAGAGTGACTCTTCCAGGTTTAAAAACAGTTTATACTGTTTACATTTAAGGAAAGATGGAAAAATAGCATCATTCTTATCCTGCAATGAGTGTCCATGTGACAGTTTAGTTCACCAGCCCGAACTGCCTCAGACTTCTCTCCACAGCTGGACTGTATCTCCCACATTTGCAGTACTGTGCCATGCCTGCCCTCCTGTTCCATGACCCTACAGAGTAGAAGCAGGTTGCTGGGATGACAGATCAGGCTGACCAGCTGCGCTTGACATCACTGAGCAGCCACACACTGCATCTCAGACGCGTGAGAGAGATGTCTGACTGCAAGGGTGAGAGAGGGAGGCAGGAGCCAATTCTGTCCCTGTCAAAGGGACTTTACAGATCAGAATTTGGCATTAGATTGTCTCTCGTCTCCACTAAGACAATTCTATTTGACCTCAGAAAATTTTCATTTTGCTTGTTAACAAGTTGCCAATAAAATAAGTAATTGTTCCTAACCTGACCTTAAATAACTGTTTAACTGAGTTACTATTATTTGCAGGTCAGAGAACTGTAAGAGGTTTGGCCTTCAAGGCACCACACTGTCCCCTCTAGGAAAAGGGGTGAAGTACAGAAACATTCTACCATGCTTTACAGAGAAATTAATTTTACCCATAGTTGTTATTACAAGACTGCTTGTTCCATCTCAGCTTCTTAAACAGCCAGACTGCAGCTCATACAGATCTTTTGTTTAGAACAGCTCCCACTCTCTCTGCCTTTTCTGTACCTCTAACATAACTGCATTACTGTTGCAGCTCACATATCTTTCTGTAGTTCTTTATTAATAAAGAGCACCGGCAAGAAAACAGGATCTGACTCACTTTGCAGCACAGCTGCTCCTGCCGCTTACTTCCCCACCTGAAACAACAATCCTCTTTTTCAAAAATCACCGTCATCATCACAGCAAACAGTTCTAGTATCACCACTATGCCACTGTACTGTGCTTCTAAAGAACAGAATATTCTTGGCTGTTCTCCTCAAAAGACGTTGTTGAATATCTTTGCATATTACAAACTTACCTCATTTCATGCTGTCTCACTCCTTTTCTGATTCTCAGTGGAGAGTATTCAGTGACTGTTAGTCTTTTTCAAAATTGAGTCCTTATCCATATTTGGGAATTTGTGCTGGGCACTAGCTGGTACAATGCATACTCTTCCCACAGTGCACTTTGGGACTTGTAGTTCCCCAAAAGGAATGTTGTTTTCCAGATTGCAAGTACCAAGCAACAGTAACAGAAGTCTGAAATGTGTTTATCTCCTAGTTTGCTTAGCTGCTCAGCCCTTCCTTTTTTGTTTTGTTCTGCGGTTTTGGCTTAACCAAGCTGAATCTTTCCAGAATCTCTTCTGTGGTCAATAGCACAACACACAAACTCTAATGCATTGGCTTGTGAAAGGTGCTATTATAGAGTGTTCCTCCTATTAAGATGAGGAGCAGGGGTTTGATTCTGCCACTTGTAAACAATTGTTTATAAGAGAGTTATGGCCAAATTTTTAATCATACTCCCCACTTTTTCTTCCACACTTCCCACAGTGAAATGGCATAGAATTTTCATTTTAAAACCTGTACTTGACACTTTAACATATGCTTTGCATTAGTATCTTTGATTTTTCATTAAATAATTATAGTAGCAGTCCATGTTACAAAGCAGTATATTAAATACTCTCATGTAGAGATTAATTTCTGAAGAGAGTTTTCACATGGTGAAATCATTATTTTGTAACCAAGACACCCTATTGTTTTGAAATATCAGTTAAATAAGAATGTGAAACATTTTTTATTATCGCATGCCTGGGGCTGAGGGTACAGTGGAGGAGCTCGTTCTTAAGCCCGAACTCCAGTTCATGAAATAGTTTAACACGCTCAAAACCCTGGACACGTGGTTTTCAGTAAGGTGGTGACTGAAGCAAAGATTCCCGAGGAATGCACCATCAGGAGACAAAGGCCAGCATTCGCCTGGCACAGCAAGCTGCTGGCAAAGATGTGCTTCAAAGGCAGCCATGCATTAAGGTGTAATGGGAGTGCTCTCCCTTTATTATTCATTCAAAAAACTCTTCTCCTGCTGGCTGTTTATAGCGAGGAAAACCACAGGACCACAACTTTATTGCCTTATTTCAAAGCGGCTCTTCTGCACCTTAAAACCGTCTATTTAGCAAACAAAACCGCTTGTGGCTTGCGTGACACCTTGCGGTCGGGGAGAAGAAAAGCAGTGACCCTCGCTAGGTTCTTTGACTCTCCTGCTAGTTGCGGCAGCTGAGGGTGGAAAATTTTGGTTTGGATTTAATTGTTCTCCGCTGGCAGGCACGAGGGTGGGAAACGAAAAGTTTAAATTATTAAATAAAGCCTAACTGAGGCACAAACMTCCGGATATCTTATCACCAAGGCGAAGACAGATGCACTTTCCTACCTTAAAATAAACACTTTTCTGTCTGGTGCGCACACAGATTGTGACACTGAAGACCCTCCTGCGGGCAGCGTGCGTTTTTCAGAATGCTGCTGAACGAACACTTGGGATTTCTTGCTACTTCAGAAAAAAAAAGCACCGTAAGTGCCACCTTGCGGCCAGCGTGTCCGGTCCCCCAAACACTCCCCAGGCTGCTCTCTAACCATCCCCGCAAACTTCACTCAAAAGCTTTTAGCACGATGGAAACCCGGCTTCGCAAAATGGCAGGAAGCTCCGGGAAGGACAGAAAACAAGCTGAGAATATGAGCGCAGGGCTAAGTCCTTCTTCTTGTCGCAACTCCAGAGGCCTCAACGTGCGGAGCGGCGCCGGGACTGGAGCCCGGGGGGGCGGCGGGGGCCCCCGGGCCGCCCCCTCCGCCTGCCTCCCCCGGTCGCACTCCCGCACAGCCCCACCGCAACCGCCGTGCTGAAAACGCAGCGTTTTCGCAACGTTTGATCGCGGCTTCTTCACGGGCTCCCGCGGGATGGGGGAGAGCCCGTTTGTAACCGAACAGCCCACGCAAAGGTTCCCCCCCCCCGCTCTCTGCCTGCCGCCTCTCCCGCAGCGGTTTGCGTTAAGCCACCCATGTCCCGCTAAGCCGCGGCTCCGGGGAAGAACGGGGCCGCCGGGGCGGGGGGGACGACTGGCGCTCCGAGGAGTCCCGCGCTGCCGGCTCCTGTCGCCTCGGGTAGCCGCAGACTACAGCTCCCGTGGCCCTGCGGGGGGGAGGGGAGGAGATGGCGGCCGGGGCGGTGCCTCCGCAGCCGTGAGGGGGCGGGAAGATGGCGGCGGGGGCGGGGAAGATGGCGGCGTCTCCGTAGCCGTGAGGGGGCGGTGGTGGCGGCTGGGGCGGCGGTGAGGGGCGCCCCTCGCTGCGGGGCCAAGCGGAGCGGTAGCCGTCCTGCCGCCGCCGCCGCCATGAGGAGCGAGCCGGCGGCCGTGCTGAGCGGGGCGGTGGAGCCGCTGCGCAGCAGCGAGCCCCTCGCCGGGCCGCCGGTGTCGGCCCAGGCGGCCTCGCTGCTGGAGGAGGCGACGGACTTGCTGGTGCTGCACCGCGACTTCGCTGCCGCCGTGGAGCGGTGCGAGGCGGGCTGCGACAGCCTGGGCCCCGCTGCCGGGACCGGGAGGTACGTGGCGGTGCGGGGCCGGGGCCGGGACTCAGGGCTGGTTTAGAGGCTCGTGGAGTTTTAGGCCGGTTTGGGGGCTGCGCAGCTGCCTGGCTTGTGTCTGTGCAGTTGTTTTCCATGTTGGTTTGTTTTTGCAGAGGGCTTTTGGGGGGCTTAATAGGCTGTTTCCTGGGGCAGGCGCCCCCTTACTTTGGAACAGCAGCACATCATCTGTACTAGCAGTAATGGTATTGATGGGCTGTGGTTTGGTTTCTAATAACTAGATAATTAGTGGAAGGTGGAGCTTGTTGTTTAAAAAAAACTAGCGATCATTTAAAACTTGGCTTGTTTGGGCTGCTGTTTGATAACAGCCTGTCCATATTTACATATTTCACAAGAAAGAATTTGTGTTTGTTTGTGGGGTGAGATGCACGCCTAGAAACCTTCCCTTCTTGGGCCTGGAGATATGTACTTAGTGCAGCAGTGCTGAATTTGCCTGGGTGTTTTGAGAAAGGAAAGGGAAAGTGCTGTCAGAGAATAACAAATCATCTAGGCAAGGACATAGCTCACTGGAAAAGGTGTGAGGGGAAACTTGGCTATAAGAAGTGCTCATTTAGGTATCTGTCTTCGTTTTCAGCTCTGCAGAAGTGAAGTGCTCCCTCTGCATTGTGGGAATTCAGGCCCTGGCGGAGATGAACCGGTGGCGGGAAGTTCTGTCCTGGGTCCTGCAGTATTATCACGTCCCTGAGCATCTGCCTCCAAAAATCCTGGAGCTGTGGTGAGTTTCTCACTGTGGTTGCCAGGTACACAGAGCTTGCAACAGTTAGGTTTGATAACAGGCTATACAAGAACAGTATATGATATTTTCACTTTGCATGCCATAAACCAGGATGGAAGTGGAACCAGGGACAAGCATGTTCTTGAAGAGAAAAATAATAATAATAAAAAAAGCTGAATTAGTTTCTGTTGTGGATGCTTTTGTTCTCTGAGTGCATACTCATGTGCTGGCCACCCTGAGCCTGCTGAGAGGCTGCCTTTGGGAGCATCTGGAGCTGTGTGTGCCTGAGCATGCCTGCAGGCCAGCAGACTGCTTTGGGGTGATAAGGAACAAAAGGGGTGATTCTGAGAGAGTAACATCAGTGGCTGCACCTACTGCCCTCTTGGAAATCTTTCTTCCTTTGCTTGGAGGGTGGGCATTGACACATGCCTTGATGGTAGCTACTTGTGAGTAATAACTGTCAGTCTTTTCAATTTAAAAAGATGTAGTGTTTTCTAATATTTATCTTTCTTGTGTTCTAGTATCCTATTATATAGCAGAGTGAGAGAGCCCCAGGTCATGCTGGAGGTTGGCAGTAGCTGGCTGAGAGACATAACCAATAAGAGCCTCTCTGAGTATGGTTCATTGCTGGAGCTCTATCTGTTGCGTGTTTTGCTTCCCCTTGGGCAGTTTGAGGGGGCAGAAGACCTTGTACGGGGCTGCGATGTTTCTGACAGTGTGCAACAGCTAGCACTTCTCAAGACCATTTGTGAAAGCCAATGTCAGTGGACTCAACAGGAAGAGATGCACTCAGCTGCTGAAGAGCAGCAGGACACCACAAGAGAGACAGTTTTGGGTAGGCTTTCCTTTCATTGTTTGTGCTTTTCCCTTTTTTTTTTTTTTCTTCTTCTAAGTTTTAGAGATCTGTGTATCTTAAATACTATCAAAATGGTTCAATTTAGATTGTAATGTGAATCATATACATCTGTGTTCTGTTTCTGTTATCTATGGCCTGTCTGTTCCCTTCCTTGTAATCTGTGATAGTCCATCCCAGAACTTCGACGTGTGCCCTAGACCTTCTAGGTGAGGCAGCTTCCCCAAGCACTCAGGACTTTGCAGTGTGTACAGACAGCAAACTGTCACTGGCACACCAAGGAGGGAAACAAATTCAAAACGTAAAAGCTGCTCACAGACCATTTGTTTGTTGTAGCTCTCTCCTACTGTCTGAAGTAGAGGGGCTGTAGTTTGATGCCTCATAATTGTTGGGGTATTGCCTGTAAATCCTTAAAGAATTGTTCTGTGGGTGATTCTGCTTAGTTTTTACCCTGGTTGTTGATGGCTGTTGCACTGGGGGTAGTCCATCCTGTACGGACACAGCATGGAAACAATTTTCACATCTTGTTGCTGTGCAATGCCAGATTCAGAACAGTGGCTTAGGAAAGAAATAGCATATCTTGTTACCAGCTATGCCACCTCTGTGGGGTTTTTTTGTTTGTTTGTTTTCTCCTTAAGTCTGGCTGTGTAGTGGTGGTTTCCTTTTACCAGTGAGGAGATGATCTGACCACTTTATGGAACACTTCCTTAAATGAGTTACCAGCATCAATTTAAACAGCTGGGTATTGTAAGGCCCGTCACATCCGGCTCTAACAGATCTGTAGTACTACCTAACCAGCATTGTTAGGCCCCTTACTAACAAAGGGCAGCAAGTAGTAACTGTGTATTAATATTGTCAGGACATACCAGCCATGAGGTAGTCACGGAAAGATTGGAATATATCACAGAAGGTAATGAAAGACTTGCTGATCCATGTGCTGACAATTACAAAGGGGATTTAGTCTCCACCAATGTCAGAAGATGAGAATTATTTTCAAGCTTTAGTAGATTTATTCTGAAATGTTTTAGAAGTACAAACAGGCAACTAAAACTATCAAGTGCATCCTTTAAGGGTTTGTGTTGTTGGATCTGTGTACTTTTTCTTCTTTTCCATTAACAGTTAAGCCCATGTAGAGCAATCCATGCATGGCATTTAAAGTACTACTTATTCTCGAGAACTGTAAATCACTTGAAGTTATCTCCCAGCAGAGATGTTTGCACTGCTATGGTATAAGTTCATATCATCTTAAAGTAGATGCCGAAAAAAGATCTAATGAATTGTATCCTAAAATTGTATTGTTTCTCTCTGTTCCCTATAAAAGAGACTCATGCGATCAAACTAAGATGTGCCACAGTTAGGTGAGATGGATGGCACCTCTTCTGACTATTCTAAGTGATTTATTTATTTATTTATTTATTCTGTTTTGCCCTAACAGCCTTTTTGTTCTTGTGTTCTAGGTGCTCTGTCCCAAAAGCTCTTGACCATGTTGACATTGCTCCGTAGAGCACTGAGGTCCATGTCAAGCCACTTCTATTTAATTCCTTACAAAAAGATGCTCTTGGCTGCTTTTATGCTATATCTGGTGGTGGTGAGATTAGACCCAGGTACAGAATTTAGATTTCTTTTTTTTTTTTTTTTAATCCGTTATGGCTACAGAGAAGAAATTAACAGTTGCTTTTGATAAATTTGGTCTTTGTAAATGTGTTGTCTTTGGGAGACATAAAAACTGGGTGGCTAGGAACTTATTTTTTAGGCTTGTTTCTAGTTTTTCCATCTGGAGTCTGTGTAGAAAGATGTAGCTCACCAAAAGCAGTTGTCTGTAAACAGTTATCCCATCTTCAGCTTTTTCCAACAAACAAGGAGCAGACTGTTAGAGATTGGCTGAGCTGTCCTAGACCCAGCCTCTGCCTCAGTCAGCTTGAGGTGCTACAAGGTGAATGCCTTCTGGAAGAGTGATTGCCTTCTGGGGCTGTCTTGTCAGGAACGCAGAGAGTTGCCCAGGGCAGCAACATATTCATGAGTTTGTTCTGCTTATGCTGGACTCTCACTAGTAATGGCTGCGCCTGTCTCTGAAGAATGGGCTGGTCCTGTGATGTCAACGGTTCCCGGGGAGCGGAAGGGATGTATGTCCCCCCTATCTGGATACACCCCTTTTACTGGGTGGTAGGTGCTCTACTGCTGTTCCACAAATAATCCATTGGAAAATACTGAAGAAGGCTTGCTAGGGATGGGAGCAGTGGCTGGGGTGAAGGCCTGAGTACTGAACTGAAAAGGAGGAAATAAAACAGCTAGGCTTCCGTTAACTCTGGCGGGGATCAGCCCTTTCTTAATATGTTTAGTGTATCTTAGCTTTCTCTGTTATAATGAAAGGCTCTTTTGCTTTTTGTTTTGTTCTGCAGCTTCTCCCATGTCACTGCCGTTTCTTTACAGACTGGTCCAGCTCTTCCGACAGGCTTGTGCAGCTGTGTGTTCTCCAATCCGCAGGCCTCCAGTTCAAGACTAAGTGGCTACCCCCACAGAACACGTTTTTTTTTTTTATGCTGCTGCAAAAATGTCAGCTTGTCTTGAGGACTTCATTAGGCTCTTCAAGGACTGAGATCAGTGTCCCAATTGAGATGGCCACCTGTGAACTCCTGTGTGATGACATCTTCCTTTCTTCAGACAGGGAAATATTGTATGAATTTTGAAACCATGCCAAGTATTCCCCACCCACACATGCTTTGCTTGGCTCTGCAGCATCATTCTGTCAAAGAGTTGGTTAAAGCTACTCCCCTAACCTACAACTGGAGTAAGAATCCTTTTAAAATAGTTTGTTTGGGATATACATTCTCAGTGAGAGTTGTGTAGCTAGTTGTGAGCTAGGCTTACTGAGATGTTTTGGAAGAAGGCTCCATCCTTGCAAATGCTGGGCAGTTCTCTGAACAAGGGAAGTAGCATTCTTTGGAGGTAGGACCGTAAAAGACAATAGAGTACCAGGTAGTTAGGGGAATATACTGTTTTGCCTGAAGACATTGGAAAAGCCCAGTTTCTGCAGCATGGGATTTAGGACATGCATGTGGAAATAAAACAGATAATGGAGCCTGTTGCCTTTTGAAAGTCATGGTTTCTCTTGACTGATGCCTCCTCATGTAGGCATTCTTGATTTTAGTCATATCTAAAGCCAGAAAATGAAGGTGGTGGGACACCAAGGCTGTTGTCCTGCACCTGCTGTTCCTAAATGCAAATTACAGCACTTTGTGCTTGCCTGATGCATAAAAATTCTTAGGAGCATGGGGTGGTAAGGAAATAAACTTTTTTTTTTTTAAACTATATTCCATATTATTGTCTAGACTCTGCCTAAAATCTAAAATATGACTTTACTAAACAACTGAAGTTGTTGCACTGTTTTACTCTGTGTTTTCCTATGTTTTGCTATGTTTGTTTAGATGTCAGAAAGCCTCCATATGTCTAGAATACCACCCCCACCATACCTAAAGTCTTGGTTTAGATGAAAGCCATTTATCAATGCTACTGTCATTCAGAGGAAAAGTTTATTAATAGGTAGAAAGATGTATTTCCCAAACCTTCCCCAAAGCTGTGGGAAGAAAACTGACTTTGCAGAATGCTTTGATTTGTCACCAGACTGGCCTCGTTTCAGGCCACTGATTCGGATTCCTAGGGGCAGAGGCTGCAGGTTTGGGTTTGGACATTTCATTTCTTCTCCAGCCATCCACCTATCATTAATTGGTAGTGGTTAAATCCCAAAGGAGAGAGCACTTACCTTTTAAAACATTGTTTCTACTGAAGCAAGTTGTATGTATAGTGGAGAAAACAAGTTGAAGGCAAGGAGCTTTTGTGGCAAATGTAGCCAGCTGTCCCAGCAACTGTGCCAAGAGGAGTCAGATTGGTAACAGCCAAAACTACAAAATGGGGAAATAAGCAGCCTTTTTGGTAGACTTCATCTAACACATGAAACCTGTGAGAAGTAGCCAATATAGATCCCAGCACAGTTTCTTACAACAGTAGTCCTCTTCAGATTGTTCCTTTGACTCTAGTAATAACTACATACAGAGGTGGTGGTAACTTCTCTAAAAGGATAGCAGAGTTGGTGTCTTCAAGCTGTGTGCTGTATTGATTTGCTGTCTATCAGGCCACTTTGAAAACACTGCTAAAAATAAATCCATGTTTAGTTCTTCTTGAACTATCCCAATAGAGAGAAATACTGCAGTACTACTGTGAGATAAACTGGGACAGGTCATTTATGAAAGCAGAATGCAGCAATGACCTTGCTTAGTTGTCTTTTAGTAAAAACTAAGACTTTTTTTGGTCCCTCCTAGGACTTTACAGCAGGATAATTAGCACATAATGCTTCATCCTTTCTGTATTAAAAGTTATTTCTTATGTGCCCTGTGCATATAGGGAATATATTGCTCTGTGAATTTTGTAACACAACTGTCAGTGTTATTCCAACTCCTTGTGTCCAACACTTGATGGGAAATGGATCGCGTCAAACACACAGAGGCTCTGTCCAGATTTGAGCTCTTCCAAGAATGACTATGTTGTATCTGCTGGCACCCTGTCTTACAAGGCCTAGCTCTAAATACTTTGTAAAGCAGTTAATGAAATACCAAAGTTCACTCTAAAGGAAGGCCAAATCTTAACCAATACTTGACTGTTCAGGTAGCAACAATTTGTTTGCTCTAGTTTTCTATTCACATTTTTAGTTTGACAGCACAGTTGCATTTGTAGGGTTGGGACCAGTGGTATGTACAGACCATATGTTATGTTTAGAATTCTGTTAAATGTCATAACCATTAATTTCTGGGGACATTAACATTCAATTTGATTTTAATCATAGTTTGGCAACCTCCACTTTCTTTCAATACTACTGATTTTGCATTTGTGTTTTATTTAATCCATCATGAGAGGGAAAGAAGGCAGAAACAAGCTATCAGGTTTTTTTGTGATTAATACTAAAAATGCAATATTTAATTTTCACAATAAAATGACTACTGATTTACCTTTTCATAGAGGTGCTTATCTGTGCTGTGATTAAGTATATTAAAATTTTCACGTTTAATGTATTGATACTTTACAGTTTTCAAATCACTTCCAGAAATGTTTCATTACCTGTCCTAATCATACAAACATTTGAATTAAGTAGAGGAGTTATTCATTGTGAATAACTGCCTGACTAGATCTAATAAAGTGATCATGTTGGTACAGTATAGGCCTACATTTTCATATGTGTTAAGAGAGTGCTTAATTTCTTACTTTCCATGAAAGATGCAGTGGGTTTTTTTTGTTTTTTTGTTTGTTTGTTTTAAATAACATAAGTGCCTGGGTGTACTTCTGGATGGCCAAGATCAGTAGTATCAAGAATAAAATATTTGGTATTTATTTTTAGTTGCATTTTTCTCTGAATTCCCACTTCATCATGCGAAAAAGATGTAGCCATATGTTATTCTAAGGGAATCCTACCATTTAATATTTGCCAGGGAGAGAGTACGTGCATGTGCCATGTATACGTGAACTTTCTGCTAGGTATCTCCAGATATAAGAGCAAATGATGGTTCTGGTTTTTGTTTTGCCACCTTCTTGCTTGATGGAAAAAACTTCTATTGCCCCATACTCTAGGCAGGTGAAGAGTTGAAGAACAGTTGTCTATAATCAGCTGAACAGACCTGACAAAGATAAGGCTTGGCTGGCAGAAAGATGAGGTTTGTTGCCTTAGCATCAGGAGGCAAGAAGCTAATCAGTGTACTTTGTCCACAGATGATCAAATTGTCAACCAAGTGGAATTCCTTATCATCCAACCTGACTCGTTTCAATTGGTGCAACTTAGGCAAGTTAAACAACTCTGTTCACTGTTTACCCTCAGTCATCCTTGTCACAAAGACACAATTTTAAAACAATGTCACCTTCTGAAACAGTGCTGATGGTCAAATTTTAACAGTGGCTAATAATCTTCTACACTTAAATGAATTATCAGTAGCATGTTCACCAGTTAGAGAGTTGTAGGAAACCAGTTGTTATTTGTGAAGACACCCCATATATGTTAAAAGTTCTGGTTACAAATGCTGGTTGTAACTTGTTTTTAACCAGGTTTAATATGACAAATTAACTGGGAAGACTTGCTTAAGAACACACTTAGGGCTGGGGCTTGTGTGTGTTTGAAGGCAGGCTGGTGATGTAATGGGTGAGTAGTGGGATGGGAAGGTTGCCTGGGGGAGATTATGACCTCTCCTGCCTCCTCTGTGATGCTGCAGGGCCCTGGTCAAAAAGGGATGAATGCCCTGCCTCCTTCCACCAGGCTGCTTAGAGCAAAACAGCAGAAGAAACATCAGTAACTAAAGCTGCTGCTTCAAATCAAGACGGGAAGTGAGCACCACAGGAGACACCATGGTAAGAAAAAAAATCAGAGTATTTTATGAAATGATGAGCAATAAGTTTGGCCTTTTGTTTCCACCTATTCTGGTCAAGGTCTGAGTGAAGGTGGGAAGGTTGAAGTGACTTTTTTGTTTCAGTGTTGGGACTGTGACTAAGTGAATGGGACCACAGATTAATGTTAATGATCTGTGGTCTTCCTAGGCCATTGTGGCTCTCTAAATTCATCTCTTGTGTAACACAAACCAGGGAACTTTATTCTGTAATTCCTACTGTGTCCAAGATTTTGTAATTGACTGGCTGGGTGAATCTCACCAAAAGCCTTTCAAGCGTGGTTTAAAAAAATTTCTCTTCTTGTGAGGTTAGTAAATACTGGGAGAGCCGAAGTCACTGCTTGTTTCCTGTCCAATTTCCCATCACACATACAGATGCAAGCAGTGCTAGGACTTTGCTTGTATTTATGTCGATGGTCTTTGGAGCAGATAGACAAGTTAGCCCATAGCAATTTCATTAATAAACTGTAGTACTTTATTAAATTTCCCAGAGTCTTTAAATGGCTTCCAGATTTCTGCACATCTGTGGCTGTTGAAAGGAAGAGGATTTTTTTGTTTTATTCTTGCTTAACTTTATGACAAGACTATAAAGAATCCAAAGTTGAAAGTGTATCTCTGCTACACTGTGTTCCATCTCTGCAGAGGGGAGGAAGATGATATCAGCTGGAGGGATTGATCCTTCTCACTCAGAAGTTTAAATATAAAAGAATAATGGGCTGTACAGTCACATTTTCAACTGCTATTCAAACTTCATATTTATTTTTGTTGTTAAGGAACAATACCTCCAATAAATGCAGATTTATGAAATGGCACAATAATGAAATAATTGCATGTTGGAAAGTGACTATGCTGAAGTATTTTTGAATTCACATAATTTTGGTTTCCTTACCACTTCTCGTAAAGTCCTAATGTCAAATTAATATTAGGATGGTGCTCCCAGTTTGCAAACTGACTGACTTCCATCTGACCACAGAAAAGGCTGTTTTCCTAAATTGTGCGGTCACTTTTAAGAACCTTTTAAGTAGAAAGTCACCACTTAAAAAAAAAAAATCTAGTCAATTTTAAGTAAAAAATTTGGAATAGTGGTAGAAAAATTCCATGTGTAATTAATTTTTCAGAAGTGGTTGCTGACCTTTGAGATTAGGTACCTAAGAAGCCTGACTCTTTTCCTTTTCTTTTAAAGAAAGGGCTGAATACCTAGTTTTGGAACACCGAGCTCTGTAAGGTGTCCTAAATTAGGAACTCAAAACATAGAGACAACTAAATGATCAATTCCTTGGTCTAAGAAGATGTGAATACCCTTTCCCCCTTTAAGGTCCGTAGCTGCTTCAAAGGGGTCTGCAAAATGAGTTCTGACACTGGACTCCTGGTGATCATCAGTGGTTTGTGTCARAAGCTCATGACCTCCCTGCTAGGTCATGAAATAGGAAGAAAGGATCACAAAGAGCAAGTGAGTTCAGAATGCATGACAGGGTGGCTGTAAGAAACAGCGATACAGTGTCATCCCCAGGGGAGTGCCAAGTGAAGCAGAAGAATTACAGCTGAAGATGAATTTGGTGCTTTTTTTCTTCTCCTGCTTGGCATCTGCTGCTCCTGCATCTTTATTTTTGTAGCACAGAATCAGGAAATGTAATGCAATTATGTGAAACTCCTGGTGGTTGCTGTTTCAAAAAATAATCCAAAGTTTATTTCTCTTGATTGATTTTAAGGGGGTCACTATCTCTTCATATTTTTTAGTTCCTGTGTTCAAGTCTCACTTACTGTACAAGTCTACTTTGCATAGTACTGCCAAATGTAATGTAAACATGAAATAGGTGTTTAAGTAACTTATGTACTCTGCAAAGGTCCAGCATAAAAGTCTCCACTCAAAAATGAAAATTGGGTGCCTGTACAGAGGGAGCAACCCTTTTCTCAACTACAGACTGAAAAGCAAACCTCAAATGTCCTGATTCAAAATCTGCTAAAAACCCCCAGAAATCTCTCTTCAGTGATTATAGYGGTATAGCTCTTTCTCTATGGAAATATATCTGCTTACAATTCACATTGGCACATCAAGCTACAGACCTTCTAAAATCAATATAGAAAAAAAGAATCCTTCCCAATCCATTTCCTTTTCTTTATTTCCCCTTCATTCCTTTCCRCTCTGAGCAGTTTTATTTTTCACATCCACTAATACAGCTCTGCTCTTGAGATCACTTTCTATCACATGCACGTTTTTCAACATTTACCTAGGTAAGGGTAGTACACATGTGGACTAATGGACCATCTATTTAAAATAAAACAGAAATTTCCAGCTTCAGTGTGGCTGAAGTTTAAAGCAGGTTGTAATTAATGTGCCTTCAAACTCTTAACACCAGGTTTTGTATCACCACAGCCTTGATACAGGTAGCAGGCTACCTGTGATCTGGGCATATTAAAAACAGTGAGATATGAATTTGAAGTGGGATTAAAATTTAAATATTCTCTGGGATTCTACTGATATTTCTTCTGTCAGATTTTCCCATACTGTACATGGCTAGGGGGCGGGGGTGGAGAATAACGGCAGCTGATGCTGGGCAGCTCCGTATCTGCGGAGATCACCAGAGAGAGCTGGACCAACCAGCAGAACTTGAATATTCAGGAGAAAGGAAGCTGATTAGGGAGAGACAGAAGTGGAGCTGCAATTTTTATGGGACAGACGATAATAAAATGAAAAAAAAGCTTCCATCCAGAAAACAGCTTCTGCCTTCACCTAACTAGATAAGGTTTTCTTCTTGACGAATAAAGAATATTCAAACATTGGCAAGATACTAAAAAAATCCTTAATCCTCTTTGAGCTTTACTGGACACAAAAAAAMCCCAGAAAATCCAAATACGGTATTGTTTTAATGTAAATGAAATAGGCTGTATTTGTTCCCACTTACCCATGTAGTTTTGGAAAACTCGGGACATGATTAAGAAGTTTTATGAAATCCAGTTCATCTTTTGCTTCACTGTCTTAAAGTATCAGGGAGAATTCAGTTTTGATGGAGCCCTGAGACATTCAGTTTGTCTTTGAATTAGGGAATGGGCACCCAAGTACTATATGCAGGCGCTCTGTATTGTGGAGGGGATGAGGGATTAAGAACCCTCTTTGACTGTTCAACAAATTCATAAACTGGAATTCTTAGGATTGTATGGTGTGCAGAACTGAGCATCTCCATTTCTGCCTGGTCTGGTAGACTACAGTGGGTTTATCAAGATTATATCTAGATGGGAAATTTCTAAAGGAAAAGAATTGGGGAGTATGTGTTCATTTTTGAGGCAACAAATGTTGCTTGCAGACTACAAATAGACTATTGATAAACAAATCAAGTCTAATATGTGTAGCTACATTTGTGTTAATAAATTCATTTTAAGGAAAGGATGATCTACATCATACGCAGAAAAAGAAGGATGGTGTTGGAACTTATTTCTTCTTTTTGGATGGAAGCTACATTTTATATACTTTAAATGCAGTACATGTTTAAACACTGTATTAATGGCTTTTTCATACTAGCTTGTGAGCATTAAGGTTAAGAGCAAAGAAATGTGGATATTTCCATAGATATTCCCTAAGACTGGATAGGAATCATCTGCCAAAAATGTCATATTCAAATATACTGTGTCCAGCAACAGTGTTTTGGAGAGAACCCTTTACATTCACAGTACTTGAGAGTCTGCATAACAACCTACAGAAGGAGAAACATTTATTTTTTTTTTAGAATGCGATATTGTATTTTATGTTTCAGATTTCTGGCACTAAACTATGTGCATGGCATAGTAATATACATTTTAGAAACTGGTTATTGACTGAACAGCAATGACTACAAAAGTGTATGTATGAGAAGGATTTCTCAGGAGATTAATTTAACATACGAAGAGTATCAAGTTCTCTTGAGTATCAAGTTAACTCTTCACATGTTAAATTGAATTAAAATACCTGGGGAATGGGCTGAAACAATCAATGGTTGAGATTAAATTAGGYACTAAAGGTACTTTAACTCTAGTTACTTTCATTTAATTTGTACAAATCTGTTTTCTACTTCTCCARTCCACATATTCAAAGGAAGATTGAGAGATCAGAAAATAATTCATTCCTTTTGTTTTATCTATAGATCAATAAGGCAGCATAGTTGTGTTTTGTCCCAGGTAAATGGACTTAGCCCATATTCCTTAGCTGGGATCTACTGTTACTCATTTTGTGTATCTATGCACAGTTTTTCTGTTTGTATGAGTTTACATGCACTGCAGAACATGTACTTACTGTACACATATGTAGGTATGGCTGCAAATTTCTAACTGTTGATTATCATTTCTTTCTACACACAGCAAAGTACATTCATCTTCCTATTTGTAAATAAGTGTAGAATATTTTCTATTAATTCCAGTGAAATGTTGTGAAATGTGTTGTAATTCCTGTGCAAAATTGTGTAAGTTTTTGTCTCATATTCAGATGAAAAAAAACAACAGTGGCTGATTTGGGTTTTCAGGTAAGATCAGCTTAAAGACTCTCAAGATATTCACTGGTTCTTCTCACCTTTCCCCTGATCTCCCCTTTAGCGTGAGTGCATCTCTGTTCACGTTGGTCAAGCTGGAGTTCAAATTGGCAATGCATGTTGGGAACTCTTCTGTCTGGAACATGGCATTCAGCCAGATGGCACCTTCAGGGACCAACCCAGCGATGACGACTCTTTTGCTACATTTTTCAGAGAGACAAGCACTAGAAAATATGTGCCACGGGCTATTATGGTGGACCTGGAACAAACTGTAGTAGGTCAGTATACAACTAATCTTGGAAAATGGAAATGAATTAACTCTTCTGGGTGCCAGTATTCAGATCACCGAGCAGCAAGGCAATGCACTTACCTTTAGGGATGATTTCAACATCCAGGTAAAACTTACATGCTTTAAGTTTATAATACCAGATATTAGTAAAAGCTCTGTTATTCTCAATGAGAAGATGAAAACTGACTACGCTTTGTTGTTGGCACTGTATCTAATAATTAGTAAAATCAAAAGTTTACTATTGTTAAACCTCTCACTAGTTATAATTGACCTTTCTCCATGAGAATTTTTACCTTCTGGTATTTTTTGTGGTGATGTTTTCCTTTTATAACTGATGGAAAATGCTTTCCTTCCATTCAGATCTGAGACAGGAACATGAAGAATCAGGTAACAGGGGTGTTCTGAAAGATTTCTGGGGGAGAAACCACCATTTTACTCTTGCAAATCTCTTCCAGTCATTCTCCTGAAGGTTCTGATGGATTTCATCTGATCAGTATAAAGAGGTGATGTTTTCCCACAGCATGGCATAACCATCATTTGAAAAATGAATTCATCTGTATAACAGGGCAACTTAAGAGAAGCATCTCAGAGCAGCAGCTGCTTCTTTTTTTCAGAACTGAAAACATCTCAGATATTCCTTAGCTTTGTACTTAGCTTCTCAGCCCTCASATCTTCCATGCCATTTGTCTGCCAACACAGACTGCTGTGCTTTAGCAATTGGATTTGCTAACATTATCAGCCTTGGTGAATTATCCCTTCTGAGCTTATACTTCTTTTCTTTTATTCAGATGAAGTGCGGACTGGCACCTACCGGCAGCTTTTCCATCCAGAACAGCTGATCACTGGAAAGGAAGATGCAGCAAATAACTATGCCCGTGGCCACTACTCCATTGGAAAAGACAAAATTGACATGGCATTAGATCGTATACGCAAACTGGTATGTACTATTACATTGGAAGCAAGACTTTGGGTGGGTGGTAGGGGAAATAAAACATCATGTACGTTTTTTGGTAGTGACTCTTGTTTTGCTTTTACTATTGTTATTGGCTTAGAACAGGGAAACACAGATCCTGGGAGTCTTAAGACTGGAAGACTTAAACAGAAAATCTTAAATATTGCTGTGGTATTATTATTGTAAGAGAAATCTAGTATCATTCGAGGGAATAGCCTGAGATTTATAGGAAAAACACAGACTGTGAGAATGTTCTGGGAAAACTGCTGATCTCTGTGCTGTGTGCTGAGTGTGGGTGTTGCTGTCACTATCTCAAGGTGGAATTCAAAGATATATTCACTTATTCTTTCACTTTTGATGTTGGTTTTCAGACTGATGCCTGCTCAGGG
>NW_020449530.1:1364994-1437819 GCF_003343035.1 Apteryx rowi | reverse complement strand
ACCACAGCCATTGCAGAGGCCTGGGCAAGGCTCGACCACAAGTTTGACCTGATGTATGCCAAGAGAGCCTTTGTGCACTGGTATGTGGGGGAAGGTATGGAGGAAGGAGAATTTGCAGAGGCCCGGGAAGATTTATCTGCCCTGGAGAAGGACTATGAGGAAGTGGGAACTGACTCATTTGAAGATGAAAATGGTGGGGGAGAATCTTAAAATTCACTTTGCCCTCTTCTGTGCATAAGATTGCCTCTATGTGTCTTTATTTCATGTGGCTGCATTCTTGCTTGTTTCACATATACCAAGTCTGTAGAGTATGTTAGTAGAGTGCAACCATTATGAGTTTCAAAAATACCATCTCCACTATGAGATCACAAGACAATCAGCACACGATATATGACCAGGTAATCATTAGCCTCTATTCCTCAGAGGGCAACAGGCTGCATTTCTTTGCCAATATATCCTGTAAACAAGTTATTTTGGAGCTAAGGGTCCATCTGTCTTACATACTGTCACTTATTCAATACAAATATACAGTCATATAGCTGCAATTTCATGATTTGAGAAACTCTGTTGCTTCAAAATGTCGCATACAATTGTGCTACAAACACTAAATGAAGAGACATTACATGCAGTGCTTAGTCTTTATTTCATACTAATTCAAAACATAACATTAGTAAAGCTTTAAGATTCAGTGAGAGCTCTCAGTTTTAAGTATATCTGCTCCTTCAAACATTTCTGGAAGATATCCTATTGAAGCTTTCTTAAGAAAATTTTATTCCTTTGATTCTTTCAATTCCCTCATATACTTGTCTCATTCCATTTTGCCTGATCTTACCAAATCTGTKTCTCCTTCCTTATGTTTTCCCATGGGTTTCACCATTTCTTATATTCTTCCCCAACCCCCACCCATTATTCCTTTATTCCTCCTCACTAGGCTCTGCTCAGAAATATCCTGCCTGTCTAATCTCTACGCTATCACCCTCCTTGAAACCCTCTCTCTTTTCTGAGTCTTCACTTCTCTGTGAGATGCAGTGTGGCAAGTAATAAAGCTGAGGTCTGCAGACATGAGAGCAGTGACCTCTGTCAGGCGGCTATGAATGCCAAGGAAATGTGTAGCCTGCAACTGCAGCTGGAAAAAGGTGTAAGGAAGCGCTAGAGCCTTGGACAAAGGAGAAAAGTAAGTTCTTGGCACTGTTGGAACCAAGAACTTACAGCTAGTCTTAGCACCATTGCTTCTACAGATTTTGCCAGGTGCCATGAGCAGGGGCACAATTCAGGTACTCTTAACTTCAGTGGGAGTTTAGAACATGCTATGCTTGAGCAGCAATTGTGTAACAATCAAAACAGGACTGGTCTGGAAGTGCAAGTATGTGGACAGCCCTATTGTCACTGCTAAATGGATAACTTTTCTGACGGAACTAAAGGCCTTAAAATGACCAGCTTGTGGAATGCAGGACAGAAGCATTACAAGTTCCACCAAACTTTCTGAAACCACAGTACATTATCAGAGCCATGACAAAGAATGCATGCCATAGTTACAGGTGGGATGTCTAAAAATGCCAGCTATGACTTCACAATGTAGTCTTCATAATTAATATTTTTGCATATTCTCATTGTTTCATGATTTTAGAACTGTGTATTGTTAAGGTATGCATGCAGATGGCCAGCCCTGGCCTGAGGTTAAACTGACGGAATAACATGAGAAACTGCTGCACGCTGCAGATGACGGAAGGGGAAGAGTGGCTGGCCAACCCCAGGCTGGGTCTAAACTAGTAAGACAATGGCAGCAGAAACTACCRGACATTACATATAGTTAAAGGGGAGTTTTGAGGACTCCCCTTGGGTGAAAGATGTCAACAGAAAGTGAAGGGGGTGCTGGCTTACTGGGGTCACTAACTAAGCTGAAATTACCAAATAAGAGTGTAAAATCAGAAAAACAGGGCCAGTGGGGAAAAAGGTGGGGTATGTGTTTATTGGGGGGGAGGGGGCATAAAAATGGTAATATAAGACAAAGCAAATCATGCAATAGGATGACACTCTGTTTGCGAGTACCTGTTGAGCAGCCCCAAAGCCTGAACAACACCTGGAGCAAGACATTAACCCCATTGTTCTGACCTTACCAAGTTTGTCTGACTTGCTTATGTGGTCAGGGTTATCTGGAAGGTTTCCCTTAACATAGATGAGAAGACATCCTGGAGGGAATAGAGGATGGACCAAACCTCCTTAACATATAGCYCTATAGTTTTTTAATGCTGGATATATTATTGATCTTTCATAAGTAAATTTCTTTAAGAAAAACAATGTTTTCACTGAAACATACGCTCATCAAATACAAATTCCAGCAGTGCTACAGAAATGCCCTGTTTTTTTTCCCTAACTGTTGGGGGCTGTTGCCCCCTTTCTGGTAGCTCAGTTTGTATTAGGTCTGCTAAAAGATCATAAAAAAGCAGGCACATCCAGAAACTTGACTGATAGATGCAAGATGTAGTTTGCTCTACTTTTTATCTGCAAAATGAATGGCTGGTCTTTGTATTATAAGCTATAGTTCTGAACATGCTATATTAGGGTAGGTAATTCTGCAAGTCCAGATCTACTTCTACAACTTTTTACATATATATACACATTTTGTGCATGAAAATTCTAACCAGAAAGGAAGTAACTCTTCTGAAACTGTATCCCAAGATGTACTGCATTTTTCTTTATTGAAATGTCATTAAAAAAAAAAAGCAGTGCAGTTCTCTGTTTCAGGCATAATGTTTGAAAGCCATTTTTTTTATTAACATAGCAGAGTTCTGTGTGGATACTAAAATACTAGAATTTGGAATTTTAGAAATACTTGAAATGAGATATTCTCAAGTCTCCCAGTAGGTGGCAACAGAATAACAGAATGGAGTTTTATAGTGGACACACTGAAGCATTTATATCATTCACCTAACTTCCGAAGTTATCATATGCAATATGTGGAAAATGCAAAGACTTTTGTGCACCATATACTGTCTACATAAGCATCAGATCAAAAGTTAAAGGGACTTGTATAATCACCAAAGAACCTCCTAGGAATACACTGTTTTCTAAGATCTGCACAATACTGTTCTAAATTAATCCAAGGTTTTGCCACTATTGTTATGTCAGTTGGATAGCTGATCTGTAAGGAATGATGTACATCTGGTAGAGGAGGGTATCTTTCATAAGATAAAGYAGTTATTGCCCTTCATTTGCCTGCTAACATGTTTTTATGTCCATTCAGAACAGAAATGATGGATCACAGGACTCAGTGGTTCTCTTAGCTCAAGATCTGTTGAACAGTACTTCTCTGTATTATTCAAAAATGCTATTTTCAGAGATTGGTCATTTTTTAAATAGAGAAAAGGCTTTAGTTTTAGGACTGCTATTTTAGTTTTGACTATTCTGTTGTATTCTGTTGTGGTGTTCTGGAGGGCACCTATGCTGCAGTGCCCAGTAGATGTGCGCACAAGGAGCCCTTTGAGCATGGTCCAGTTGGACCATCCCAGTTGTATCCAGACTGTGTATCACCCTGGGGAACAATGGCTGTTCACAAGCCCTCTGGTGTACCAGCAAAGCCACTCTAGCACTCATGCCAGATTCACTTATTTGCACACTTCAGGATTCCATGGCAGAGGCTTTTTTTATCATCAGCCCTATTTAGCTCTTGTCATCATCTACCAGTATCCCAAGGTGAAAACTGAACTGGACAGACCTATGCCAGACCTTTGGGCTACTGACCTTCCCCCTGCACAGCATGTCTTGTGCCTTTTGCATACACGGCAGAGAGGCTGAATGACTGTCACTACAAGCTCACCATCTTCCCACGCAGGCTGAAATGCCAGCATGGAGCAAGCTGACTTCATTTCCAAGAAGCCAGGCCCAGAGCACAGCTGCCTGATCTCTCTCTGGAGAAAGCCTAGAGGCCTGATCAACAAAACTCACCAGCACTTGGGAACACATTCCCACACTGTGCTTTCAGGTTATCCTCTAAATCAGGACTTGGCAACACAGATGGACAGAACATAAGGAAATACACTGCTCAGATGAAAAACAATATGCCCAAGTCTTCCTCAGGAATTTTAGCTCTGCGTTTGGCTTTCACCCCAGGCCAGCATGTATTTCCAACACTTGAGTTCATGGGCTATCTCAAGACAGAGCAGGTAGACCATTTGTTTCAGTCAAAAGCAGGTCTGCGAAGGCCTTTTTTTCAGATATGCATTTGTGAGAAATACAAGAACAATCAGCTTAGTTATCTCCAGACTCTTCAAGTTCAGCTGATTCCAGAGAGAAGGCAGAGTCACTGTAATCCTGCTGGCCAGTTCCCCCTTGCTCCTGGAAGCAGTCAACTAGTGAGGCACGACCCAGACTCTGTTCAGTGTGTATATCCAGGATTGGTGAGTCTACAGGTCCTGGGACATGTGAGTTTGAGGGTGTTGGCAGGGAAGGATTAACGCTGACCCCAAGAGGTGTCCTCACTGCCTAAGGAGAGCAGGAGAGGGGCAATGGAGGGGCAGAGAAAGTGCAGAAACAGACCAACCTGCAAACCTTTTAGTAATTGATAAGAGCCCTTCTAGCTTTTGTAGCTACTAGATCTGACATATTGACTCAAAGAATGCCTAAGAGGATCTGGGTGGTGGACTGCCCAATGTATTTTGCTGTGAGACCTTTTCCTAAGATGATTTCCTGCACAGATCTCTACATCTGTTGGAGCCACAGGTATTAGCATTTCACTCTCCCTTGTGTGCCAGAGCTTGGCTGGACCATTACTTGTTGTCTCTTTGCAGATATCTCTGCACATGAGTAAGAGAACATCTATCAGACAACAGACACCCTCCTCCAATAGTGCTGTTCTGTAAGGACTGTTCCTGATGGGGCTAACAGCAGGAAAACACCTGGTGTGATCCCTGTGATGCACAGGTGATACCAAAATGGGCAGAGAAACTTTGTATGTGGATAGCACTAGACCTGCTCTCCCCCAAACTTTCTTGGCTATGCCAATCTGTCTGCTCAAGCAGTTGCATGCTCATCACTTTGGGTCTGAGGCAGACTGGCTCCTGTCCTGTCCTGACAAGGCATGTAATCTGTCCACAGTGAGACTGGCGCGAGATTGCTTTATGGATGTGTCCATCCTGGCAGAAGCTTGTGGTGAGGCAGCATAGTCAGCCAGTAACTGGCAGGATGGACTTCAGAGTTTGTGCTACGGTGTTTTGGCAGAGACATGTTATGCAGCATGCTTAGCCATGGTATGTGAGCACTGCAGTGTAGCCTCAGCCTCCAAGTTCTGGGTAGAAAGAGGTGTGGGCATCCCAAGTTGGCTACTCTTACAACACCTCTCTAAGCACATGCTGAGACTAATAACATGAGTGGTGAGGGAGTCTAGTGTCAAAGGTGCTGCCAAAAGTGTCAACACAATCTAAACTATCCATTTGACCTAAGAGACAGGAACCAAAGCTGTTACCATATTTTTATACAAAATGGGATAGGCTAAGGAAGATGAGAAATTACCAAGGCTATTCCAAGTCTACTCCTTACAGGTGCCAGAAGGTAAATTTTATTTTTTATATTGCTATTTTCAAAATTCAAGCAGAAGAGGCAGATTCTTCATGAGATGTTGGCATTCCTCTACACTATTAACAATAAAAATCGGTGGAGTGCGCGCGCGCACACACACACACACACTTATATATCTATGTATCTATAGATAATACTCCTTTTTAAAAGAGAGGAATGTGGTAGAGAAATTATACTGAGGAGATGTATGCAGGGTAACCAATGCTTTCGCCAAAAGGCATTAAAAAGTTAGTTAAAAGAGTAACATCAACATGTTGTATGGATGGAACACAAATAAAACCAACCGATGGCTAAATGAACCATCCCAGAACCACAGGAGGCTGGAGGGAATTCTGGAGGTCATCTAGTTCTCTCAGTGTCTCCTCATATGTCAGGTGCTCCATCCCCTTAATCATCATGGTGGCCCTGTGCCTCAGTCGCTCCAGTATGTTAATGTCTTTCTTGCACTGGAAAGCCCCAAACTGGAAACAGTGCTCCAGATGTGGTCTCACAAGCATCAAAGAGAGGGGAAGGATCACTTCCCTGGATCTGCTGGCTATGCTTTTGTTAATACAGCCCACAATGTAGTTGGCACTTCTTTGCTGCAAGGGCATGCAACCTCATGGTCAACTTGTCCACTAGGATCCCCAGGTCCTCTTCTGCAAAGCTGCTTTCTAGCCAGTTGGTCCCCAGACTGTCCTGTTGCAGGGGGTTATTCCATCCCAGATGCAGGACTCTGCACTAGCCTATGTTGAACTTTGTGAGGTTCCCTCAGCCCATTTCTCCAGCCTGTCAAGGTCCCTCTGAACAGCAGTCCTGTCATCCAGTGTATAGCCTGCTCCTGCCAAGTCAGTATTGTCCACAAACTTGCTGAGGGTGCCCTCCATCAGATTATCCAGGTTGTTAATAAAGACATTAAACARTATTTGGCCCTAGTGGGCCAATACTAGTGGGACCAATAACTCCCTCATGGGAGGTACTCCTATTGGGCCMAATAGCTCCCTCATGGGGCTTGGACGCTTGTCTCAGCAGGATCTCTGCTTGTGGACCTTGTGGATCTTCTGCTCCTCTTCCCTGCTGATATGCAGTCTGTTCTCCTCTTCCTGCAGTTCCTTTACCCAGTCACCCCAACCAGACCACACCTCCCACAGGTGATGCCACCATTGTCCTCAGCTGCATGAGAGGCACCCAACTCTCCCTGCAGTTGAAAACCTGGACTGCAGCATCCTTCCCCTGGAGCCCTGTGTGTGTCAAGGTATTTCATGTGCCAAGGGCAGTTGCTCCAGTTGGTGCCAGAGATTGGGCCATGCAGTGTGTCAATGACCTCATCATGCAGTCTCAAGAACTCTGTGCTTGTCTTGGCATCTAGTTCATCCTCATTCTATATTGCTCAATGACAAGTGTCCATACTAAAATAAGGCTCTCTAATCATTGCTATTCTCATCTGCCTTCAGCAGATCTTGAAAACCCAAAAGCCACCTAGGGTCACTGTTAGCAACAATGGTTTGCATTCATATTGAAAGAAATTGGAGAGTTCTTACTTGCAGACAGAAACACTTAACTTGTCCTAAGCCAGTGGGAAGGTTAGAAGTGAAAAAAGGTACCTCTCAGAATATTTAGAATAGGGATAGAATACTTAGAATACTATTAAAGTACTGGGAAAGAGCCTTTTTGGTTTCTGGCATATCCTATATCCCATACTATCACTTATGAAAGCCTAACAGTTATTGAGCAGAAAGTTACTTTGTACCAAAATATCAAACATATCACTATTCTTAACAGAATATATTGAATAAGAAAGATTTTACCAAAAAAAACCCCAACCCCCAMACAGACAATGACACATAGGTCAAAAATTAGATTTCTTGAGACTGGTTCCATTGTAAGAATAACACTGTAACAACCTATTCCTCAGCCTTAAAACTATGATGTTATTTTATTCTGGAGAGATGTGGGAGTCAAATAGTTTAAACAATGTGGCAGGCAAAAATGATCATGTGAATTCTTCCTCTGTAAAAAATATTTGTGGCTTCAGAAATATTTGTGACTTTTCCTAACCAAAATCAGAGAAGAGAGATCTACAGRTTTATGTAAAGATTACCAAAACAAAGAACATACCAAAGTAAATGTGAACTGTTAAAAGCCAATATGAACTATTTCACACTGTTAAAATGTAGGTGTTAAAGGAGGTGACACTTACATGCTGGTTGCCAACATGGGCAGAACAATTTGTTAATTTTATCTTGTCAAAGTAGATTAACTAACCTAAAATTCAGGAGCTGTATATTTACATTTCCGCTGATTAAACATCATAATAAATGGTATGTTTCTAAAGAAGGCATGCAGAATACTCAGATTCAAGCAGTTAAGTATGCCTTCATCTTAGTAACCAAAGAGCTGCAATCATGAGGATTTCCCCACTGAGAGAAGCTTCTTCTTTCCAATGCTAAGCTAGTACTGAAGCAGCAAGCAACAAAATAGTGGAGACAACCGCCCTAATTTGGTGTAAGAAAGTATGTGGGATGCCTCCAGCTATTTCTTGCAGCAAGCATTGCAATGGGAAACAAATCGCTTTCTGTGTTTGGACAAACAAGTTAGGCTCTATACTGAATCCTGCTCCATACTGCTGACAGCCCTGATGACTGCACATGGGAATAGAGGCAATAGAAGTAAATTAAAACACTAATGGAGAGGCAGCTGGAGTAAGGACAAAGAGGTCAGGCCAGCATTTAAGACCACTCTGATATAGCACACTTCAAAATGGTAACTGCATTTACTTTTCAATTCTCTGTTTTTGGCTTTTCCTTCTATCTTTCTCTTTCTCATTCATTTGTTCTCTCATGCTCTCTTGGTCTTCTGTAATGGAATTTAGGAATGATTCTTGTCTACATGTGTATGTGCTGGCAGAACAGGGAACTGGGACTGCATGCCTCTTCTATGAGATACGTATGTATACAGCTCAGGTGTTAGAAAGTATAATGTATGGGGTGTCACAAGGCCACACTCAAATTTAATGAGCATGCAGAACCAGAGGGGACTAAATGCAAAATTTAGGGTCTGAGTGCTGCCTGTATGGATGAATTTGCACACGTGGGGTAGCTGCGAGGGCAGGAGATAGTGATGCAATAGGCAGAGTTGGGCAGCCTGTGACCTATTCCTCACTGCATTGTGACACTGAAGTGCAGCAGCAGGTGCCTGGTGCTCAGCCCAGGCTGCCTCCTGCCCTCTAGCTTAGACCAGTACTCCAGCAAAGACAGCAGCACCAAAGTCTGCCACTGCTGATCGGAAAAGGAAGGAAAGACCACTGGAGACACCATGGTAAGAGGGGATGCGGGAAGGCCACGATCATTCAGGGACCGGAAGGATTATGAGTGATGGAAGTCAAGAGGATCTGCTATCTGGCGCAGTATGGAACTCAGTGAGGGAGATGACTCCAATGGCTTCCTGCATCAGCAGCTAGAGTTAGTGGTCATGAGGGACAGAGACTGAGGCAAATGGATTTGGTCAGTGCTGCCCTATGCAATAATCTGGGGGAGTCTTCAGTGGTCTTGGCCCAAACCTTACAACATGGTAGCGCTACTGCTTCTGGACACTTGCTCTAAGTGGATGTTTACATTTTTCTCTCATCCTCAAAGGCAAGATTACAAGCCTTAACATGGGGACTAATAGATGGTATGTATCTCAATTCTAACGGGGTGAGTGAAGGAGGAAGAAACCCTAAGATACATAACCCTTGTCTGGTGCTACCAACTCTGTCCTCCAGTCCTTTCCTTCATTCTAAAAAAAACAAAACCAAAACCAAAAAAACCCCTGTGCTAATGAAGTTACTTGGGAACACTTTATAGAAACACTGACATGAAAATGATCACGACAGATTAATTTGTTTTGCACAGCTTCTGTGTTAACTGACACCTGTCACTTTCTTCCAATAGTCTGTGCCTTTGACTGTCACAGCGGCAATAAAACTTGGCTAAAATACAGACTTTCAACCTAGTGAAAGGAAATGACATTTTTCTAACTTACATTAACTGCTTGCCAGCATGGTTAGAAATATATGTGACACACCTGGGTGAGATATAGATAATCCAATCTCTTTATGCTTAAAAAAACATAGATGCAATCCCCAAACTGCAACCCAGTCCCCAAGGGTCCTCTAGCCCCAGTTATGATGTTAAAGTCCAGCTTACTATCAGTAATCTGTGCCACAGACCCCTGATCTCACTCATGGATTATGAAGTAAAGGGATGGGAAAAGAATGTCAATATCTCATTAGAGCTGGTAAGTCACAGTAAACCAAAGTTCTTTTCAGAGAGCCTCTAATCAGTGGAATTATAAGATAAATTTGATTTTGGGCCTTAGCTTTTTAGTACTCTCTGCTTGTGACTATATTTTATCAACACAAACTGGTTTTCATATGAGATAATACAAGGTTTCACAGTAATGTAACATTTGCAGAGGATTTTTAGAAATAAAACAAAAAAGATACTTACCTTTGTGGCTGTTTTAAATTAATTTAGTCCTGATGGCTGTACTGTTCATACCTCTACAGTGTATATATGTATATTTCTGGATGTATGAAGGTTTTTATACATGTATGTGTGTAAGTAAATGAGACCCTTCATTTTTCAGACTTTTTTGTAAATATGCAAAAATCTCTCAAAACCTTTTAGCATGTGAAAAACCCATTTTACCTTGTTCTCCAATTTATGTCTAGCAGTGAGTCTTATTTTGGTGCAGAAAACTACACAATTTTCTACCAGTAGAGTGGGAGGTCCAGAAGAAAGCACTCATTTCACAGGCAAGATACAGACTTCAACAGGTTCCCCATGCCCTAAGGCACACTGAGCCCTCTGGACTAAGGGTAGTGAGTATGTTTCAGAAATAGCTGTGAATAACCAGAAGATTAAGATCTGCCTTCCTACAGAAAATACTTAAGCCAGGTAGCATTATACTTGTTTTTTTTATAGAGTCAAAGACTTCCCAGGTTTAATTTCATAACAGAAGACTGTGGACAAAGGACCTGGCCCACTGAAACACATAAGCATCTTTCTATTGACCTTGATGGATGAAAGATCAGTTCCAGAATTTGTAAGATAGGTCCTAGTAGATTAGTTAGTGATGGGATATGAAATGACAGTTTGGAGCAGGCTCGAAATTTAAATATTATGTAGAGATCAGTTTATTCTGCCTGTGACTCTGAAAAAGGCCCACACTTTTCTCTACTAAAACTTTAATATCTATTTTAAAGTCATTTACTATGCAAAATTAGAAATCTCTTGTTACTTACTGGCTTCTCTCCTTGTTGGAAAATTTCCAAATGATAGTTGGGGTAGGTGAGGGTGGGAGTTGAAGCAGAAGTCACTGCAAGAGGGCTGTCTCAAAAGGCAGAGTTGAGGTAATCCAATGAAACAGATACTGCTACAAACAAGTGGAACTGAAAGCACAGTCTAAAAGGAAAGGAACCAGTTCTGTAGTCTTCARCTGTAGTCCTATATTAAATGTAATCCTGTATTAAACTTTCCTATATTAACTTTCTGGCCAAATCTGATATTAAGTCATTGAATATATCTGGGGACTGGGGACTATTCTCTGGCCTTGAGGCCAGGTAGCACAGCCTGTTTCATATTTACACATCTGAATTCTCTTTCCCTCTCCAAACCACAACAGTGGTCACCAAACCACTCCACTGGGAACCACCGTTGGCATAAGCTGTCCTCTGAATGGTGCCCAAGTATTGTCTAGGAAAAAGTTAGCTGGCACAAGCCAAAACTACACCAGAGAGTGTGCTGAATTTCAATCAGTATAGATGACTGCAGGCTAGTGTTCAATATTATGATTGGACTCTTCCTTATTCATGAGTATAGACAGGGCCATTGAGATCTCAAAGATGGAATCCAGAAGACTATAATTACAATTCCTTCAAATCAGAACCTGAAGTTGAAAAACTCCATGTGATCTGAAACTGTTTTCAGTTACAAAACTACTTTTCACTTCATCCTATGTCAAAATTGTCAGGACCAACTTGGAAGTATCTGCTTTATAATTCTACTTCTGAACTACGAAATCCAGCACAAGGTCCTTCATGCTCCTGTACTGTAAGTGTAAAGGCTTTCAGAGCAAATGGCGTCTGCCTAGTTTAGCATGGTATTACATTCTCTGTCTTCTTTTCATTAAAGTCTCTGGCTACCACAGGAACTATGCGCAAAATTATGTAAATAAGCACATTATATTGCAATGATACTGCCTGAATAAGCAGTGGACCTGCAAAGTAAAATCCAGGGCTGTTTAGGAGCTTGCAAGAATGTTTGTTTCAACTGAGAAAACCTGAAATCATTTCCTGAGATGAATATTGCTTAAAGCAACTCTTCCAACTCTAACCTGCTATCAGAGGGTAAAGGGATCAAAAGACATCACCCGTCTTGGGTTACATACAGTTGAAAAATACCACATGGCTGTGTCAGGTTCCAGCCAGGAATAAAAATAARCTAAACTGAGATGTGTTCCTCAGCTGGGACAATCCACAGGAGGCAAGGAGGGTTCTGTGTAACTGATTTTTTTTTCCCTTTTTTAATATACCCATATATAACAGCACATAGATCTCCACTTTTTTTAAGGAGAATTGTCCCAGTCTCTGGCCTGTACTTGTGCAGTCTGATTGTAGTCCATGGGGTTGAACAACCAAATGAAATGTTGCTAGCTACAATTTTACGTATTTTTAAAAAGCAATACACCAGGCAAAAGTAACTGTTAGGAATAAAGAAGGAGGAGTGATGTGCATTGCTTTTTCTGACTCTCTCTCTGGTCTCTTCCCACAGCGTGAATGCATCTCTATTCATGTTGGTCAGGCTGGAGTTCAGATAGGAAATGCATGCTGGGAACTCTTCTGCCTGGAGCATGGCATTCAGCCAGATGGCACCTTCAAGAATCTGCCCAATAAACTCAACTACGATGACTCTTTTACAACATTTTTCAGCGAAACAATCACTGGGAAGCATGTGCCGCGGGCTGTAATGGTGGACTTGGAACCAACTGTAGTAGGTCAGTATAGAAATAAACCCGGAAAATGGAACAGAGCTTACTCTTCCTAACATCACTGTGGTGTGTCACCAGTTTCCACTGGAACAATGAAGCATTTCCTTTGTATCTTGGTCTACCTTCAGATAGCATAATTTTCTTGTGACAGAGAGTGCCAGATTCTGTCATGACTCAGTTATCTCCATAGGTGTTGCAAGGATAGGAAGAGTAGGATCCCCAGCAGCTTCAGAATTCAACTATAGTTTTAGTTTGTTATATCCTGAGTCAGTGGGAAACAGCAGTTAAACAGCTAGTACACATGATTTGTATGACTTCTCTTTGTAAGAAACCTAACTCTGGGCCATGTTTATAGTCCCATTTTTGTCATGTGAATGCTGCTCTTCTCCAATTCAGATTCGAAGTGGGAGCCTGACAGTTCTGCTAGGAAAAGGGGAATTTCTGAAAATTGGGGCATCTGGGGAAACCCTGATTTTCTTCTGGCAAATCACTTTTTTTTTTTTTTCTGGTGACTTGTCCTCTGATCAGTACAGGCATAAGAACACCTTTTGTGGCTTTAGATTTCATAAATCAACAGAATGCTACAATGAAAAAATGCTTAGGAAGCAGCTTTTCCTTCTCCTTCAGCATCTTTTTTTTGGCGTCCTCCCATGACTGAAAACTTGCATCAATTCCAGTAACAACCAGACCTTGCTGACCTTGGAGCACAGCCACGCAGCTTATCGTAATTTCTCTTTCTTGGGCAGATGAAGTGCGGGCTGGGGCTTTCCGGCAGCTTTTTCATCCAGAACAACTGATCACTGGAAAGGAAGATGCGGCAAATAACTATGCCCGTGGCCACTACACCATCGGCAAAGAAAGCATTGATATGGTACTTGATCGTATTCGTAAACTGGTAAGTCCCAATAACTTTGAAATAGGAGTTTGGATTCTGCTGAAGGAAAAGGTGCAGAACTAGTAACTTGTTAATGGTCTAGAAAACAGACTGCAAGACATACAGAGGCATCATTACTAGTTCAAGAGAGAAAAGCCCTATAGTTCACTACCCAGCTGTATGGCTACATATAGATACTCTTAAAAGGTGGTTCTGAATATGTAATTCTTCATATTTAGCACAGCACTAGAGCACCAATATAGATATGGCAAGGTGAGTAAGGCAGTTCCTCATGTTTGTTTTCAGACAGACTAACTAAAAAATATATGATGTTCAGAGATAGCTCCACAGATAGAGTCAAATTTTTATGTCATGAGTTGAGCTCCTGAAGGACGCAGGACAGGATGATCACCAGCCGTTTCACAAGAAAACCTGAGCTGAATACTTGTTCTGTATATTACTGCTGACTGCTTTCTCCTTAGCTCAGAATAAGCTCATGGCTACCTCAGGGATATAGCCTTTACATTCACGTTTGGCCTGTATTCTTTCATTTTCTCTTTTGCTTTCTAGACGGATGCCTGCTCAGGGCTACAGGGATTCCTCATTTTCCACAGCTTTGGCGGGGGCACTGGCTCTGGCTTTACCTCATTACTGATGGAACGTCTCTCCCTGGACTATGGAAAAAAGTCCAAGTTAGAGTTTGCCATCTACCCTGCTCCCCAGGTCTCCACYGCTGTCGTGGAGCCCTACAATTCCATCCTGACCACGCACACCACCCTGGAGCACTCGGACTGCGCCTTCATGGTCGATAATGAGGCCATCTATGATATCTGTCGCCGAAACTTGGACATTGAGCGCCCAACTTACACTAACCTCAACCGCCTCATCAGCCAGATTGTCTCCTCCATCACCGCCTCGCTGCGCTTCGATGGTGCCCTCAACGTGGACCTGACCGAGTTCCAGACAAACCTGGTGCCCTACCCGCGCATCCACTTCCCCTTAGTGACCTACGCCCCCATCATCTCTTCTGAGAGAGCATATCACGAGCAGCTCTCGGTGGCAGAAATCACCAGCTCCTGCTTCGAGCCCAACAACCAGATGGTGAAGTGTGACCCGCGACATGGCAAGTACATGGCTTGCTGCATGCTGTATCGTGGTGACGTAGTTCCCAAAGACGTCAACGTAGCAATAGCTGCCATCAAGACCAAGAGAACTATCCAGTTTGTGGACTGGTGTCCAACAGGCTTCAAGGTGAGTGTGCTTCTCTGTAATGTTTAAAGGGCAAGTTCAGTCTAGCTGAAAACTTACGCTTAAAGTTGTAGGTCTTGCACGCTTTCCACTTGTGAGAAAAACGAACGTTAGGAATATTTGTGCGTGTAAAATGTGTCCTTTCTCCTTTGGACATGCCATTGACATGAAACTCCTAAATATTTATGTAAGTGGAAATCTAGAAAATCCCAATTGTAGGAGAGTTAAAATCTGAACAAGTATTAATTTCAGCTGAATTTTGAAAAAGGCAGTGAGAGTCCCCTCTGAAGCATCGACTGAAACTAAGGAAATACTGCTTAAAATAAATTCAATAAGGGAAATGCTGATATTAAGGAAGCTCTCAGTTAACCCATCAGACACAGAAACATTATACAGCCTCCCTGCACTGTTTACATAGCAGTGTTGGGAGGCATCATTTCCACAGTAATACAGACATTAGTAGTGGAAAAATATTTGTCATACAAAAAGATGGTTTAAGAAATCTGAACATTTTTAACTGGGACACAATTTTCTGTATTAGCTCATATGAAATATCTTGACGAAACTGTATGTTCAGTGCTTAGTAGCTGTTCAGAAAGCTAGGAAGTTGCCACCATACATTAAACAGAAAAATAACAGAGATAATTATAACCCCCATATATCATACTGGCACTTGCCATCTGGTAATTTTCTTAGTGGCTACAGTGCTCCTGCACCACTCTACCCCAGCATCTATACCTCTACTCATATTTTTCCAMCCTCGGTCTTCTGCTTTCTGGTCTTCCCTTTTTCATCCTTCTCTCACATTCCTGTTTCTAGGTTGGGATCAACTATCAACCTCCTACAGTAGTTCCTGGAGGAGACCTGGCCCAGGTTCAGCGAGCAGTCTGCATGCTGAGCAACACCACAGCCATTGCAGAGGCCTGGGCAAGGCTCGACCACAAGTTTGACCTGATGTATGCCAAGAGAGCCTTTGTGCACTGGTATGTGGGGGAAGGCATGGAGGAAGGAGAATTTGCAGAGGCCCGAGAAGACCTGGCTGCCCTGGAGAAGGACTATGAGGAAGTGGGAACCGACTCATTTGAAGATGAAAATGATGGGGAGTAATTTTAAAATACACTTTGTCCCCTAGGGAGAGCAGAATTGTCTCTGTATCGCTTTATTGCACGTGTCTACCATCAGGTCACCCCTTTGTGTGCAATATACAGAAATTTAGAAGGGGTCCTACATGGCCATTTTTGTTCCATATATCACAGGTAAATTTTCCTGTGAGATATTATCAATTGTAGTAATGGCCCAACACTCCCAGTAATGCAACAGACTTGATCTCTTTCCTTCCACATTTAATGTCAGCCTCTTCAAGCTCTAACACACACACTAAAACCACTGTAATTGAATATATGCAAGCTTATAATGGAGCAGAGGGAAACAACATATCTTTCAAAGTTCAAATTTGACTTACCTTCACCTTTTGCTTGTTCACATCAAAAAATAGTGAAACGGAGAAACGGGTCCTCTGCTCTGTGGTTTATGATCCTCTCAGTGAACTTCACCTTAGTGACCTAAAAGTGACATTTCATTCTTCTGTGAAACATCCATTTCTGATAAAGCAGACATTTTCCTCAGAAATGGTAAAGCAATGCCATTTTTCCACATTTGGGGGATACATACCTGTGTTGTGAAAACAAGTATCATTTTTGATTGGGTCCAAAAATTTTACAGCTCTAGCAGGTTCAAGAAATTTTTTTCTATGCGTCTCCATGAAATTGCTTAAATGAGAAAGTTCTGTTATAAAAAAATCTTTTTGCATCATCCCTAGTTAGTCTAAAATGTTTCACTGTTCCTTACTCTACCTGAATGGCTCTTCCTCTGCAAGTAACAACCTTTCCTTTATCCAGCAGGCCCCCGTGTTGTCTGCGGCAACCTTTATTTAGTGGACTACCTGCAAGTGAATATGCAATRCAGGTATTTTAATGTTCATTGAAAGATAATTCAAAGTAGTGAGCAAAGTTCAGGGATTTATAGGATTCACAGTTTGCTAGGCAATGACAACCATTCTTTCCTAGAAAACCCCTCAGCAACTTTTTATCTAGATCTTCTTCAGGTAGAGGTTTGCATCTCTGYTGGCAGTTACAGTTCCCAATACAACATCACATTCAAATTATATATTTTGTATGTATTATATGCATTTAGTTATCCAGATCAGTAAAATACTAAATTATGTATTTATGGAGTACTGGAAATGCCTTTGTTTAGGAAAACATCCCTATTCAGGATATACTTGATTATGTACTTAAATTGAAGCAACATGAATAAGTATTACTCAGTCCAATGGGATTTAAGGTCTTAAATGGGTTCCCTCACAGTTCTGTCCTGAATTGCAACCAAAAATCAGAAACAGAGGAAATTTCATACATGAAACACAGTAAACTAAAAGAAATTGTGACAAATCTTAACTTGTTCACCTATCTTGTGATTTAAATTTTTAAATCTTCACTACGTTTGCGTGAATAAATTTTGCAAAAAGATACATAAAAATAAAAAAATGACAAAAAATGGCAGATGAAGTACTTGCTCTGTTCTTTGGCAAATTGCTAAAAGAGATGCAGTGAAGAAGTTGAAGTTATTGACCCAGTGTGGAGTACTTTATGGGTTCTTAATCACTGGGAGTGCAGTGCCTAACGTACTGGATGTTTTAGATGTCACCCTGATCATTAATGTTATGGTTTATTTTATTTGCAAGGACATTTAGGAATCAGAGTTCCAAATCTCGCAGTAGTCTATTCACTCTTTGGAATGATTTGGAGATAACTTTAGAAGGGCTGTAGTAGTTATTAGAAGCTAGCAGCTTTTGTCAAAGTGACTCCTGGATGCTCAGCAGACAGTATATTTGGACCCAAACACTGAATCTTTCCCTTTTAGGCATCCGTTTATCTAAGCATACTTTCTGGGCTTAGATTTCTGCATGGGATGTCACAACTGACTTCCACAGGCATCCAAAACCACTGTTTATTGTGTTGTCATTTTTTGAGAACAGCTTTGTCTGGCTTTGGACGTGGGCTGCTTTCTGCTGCTATTCTGGATCACAACCAACTCTTCAGCACAGGTCCTCTGAATTCTGTTCTCTGTTCATTATTGCCTTATCCAGCCCTCATACTTATAGCCTTGGCGTCCATTGGCTCTGCTTCAGAAGATACAGTCCTCATATTGAGGATCTTTACATATTCTTAAATGGATATATTAAACCAGTCTGAAGAAAATGGAAGATTGGGGTGTTATTTTAGGCACACAGAGTAGCTTTAAAACCAGTTGCACAATGCTAATGTTATCCATTAGCAGTAAATAGAGCTTCTGTGCCTAATGGACATGACAAGGTTTATTGCCTACTTTTAGAAAACAATGGAAACCAGCCAAACAATAGTAAAGCCTTAAAATATTCTTATTGTCTTCTTAAACTAATATCCTGGCTTTCACAGGCATCATTTCCAAAAGCCACCTCAGCTGCACACTGCTTTACTAGCTTCCACAGACCTGACAGACCCAGCTCCTATTTAATCGTCAGTGCCAATCCGCACTCTGTTCAGATGGTTTAACCGGTTCTAGGCAACTCATGGCTTAGCAGTTCTTTTTTAACTCTTCCTCACTTCTATCAGGCAGACACTATACAAGCTCGCCATTGAGAGGGAACCTTACATCACTGAATCTAAAACATTGCCACGAGGCTCTGCCAGAGRTAGGCCTAACTTCAGGAAAGATACTAAGTTATTTGTACTCATCTGCTCACAAGCCTGCAGGTATCTGCAGATATCCACATCCGTCCAGGTGACAGTCCAGGAAGCTTTTGCTGCCACTGCTGCTGCCTTAGCTGATGAGCTCTGGCTGCCAAGCAACTGCACTGCCTCCAACAGGGCAACGCTGCATAAGCAGGTTCTACATAACTCGCTAGGAGGGGATGGCACTGGGATCTCTTTTGCAGGGACTGCAACAACAGCAGCACTCATGGGCTCCAGATAGTCCCTCTGAAAGCCTCATATGCATCTGTCTCCTTCCCATGTTCAGTGATGCAGGGAGGGGGCTGCACATATGTGCCCTGACACAGGACTGGGAGTACATGCTATCCTGGCCTGTTGTAATAGAAGAAACAAAGACAGCTTAGCTTCTCCCCACAATAAATCCATGCTAGTATAACCCTGCTCCTGGAAGCAGCAGCCAAAGTGCTCTGACAAAGTGTACAYGACAAAGGAGAGGCAGTAAACATCCCATATCATCATCGTGAGGGTTGCCTTCGTCATCAGAATCCTCTGAAGACATAAGGTCTTCCATAACCAAAGGTCTGGCTCTTTAGTTCAAGGTGTAACAGGCACAAACAGTATGCTAATAAGAAAGACATATATGATACTTAATACTTTGAAAAGCGTCTTTGCTGCAGAAATTTTATAAAAGGACTCCCACGTTCAACTCCTACGTTCCCTCTATAACCACTAAATGTCTATATGATATGAGATGGAGCTTGCAAGTTTGGGCTATGTAAGCCATGCTTTTCCTCCCACATACATTCTTCTGTAACATCCGCAGAATGTAATAACTCAGTGAGGCAACAGCTGAAGGCACAGCACAGGCAAAATTCAGTTTGTCAGCAGCTCACAGGGGCACTGAGAGGGCACTCTGAAGACACCAGTGAGGTTATAGGAAGCAAGGAAAGGGAGATGGGAAAAGCCACCAGGAACTCCAGACAGCCTGTGAAAGAGAGCAGAGTCTTTCCCCTCACAAACCCCTCACATTCTGCCAACCCAGTCTTACAGGTAGAGAGAGCAAGGAAGAAGATGGTGAAGAGGATGGTGATGGAAGATAATAGAAGGACCTCTCCCCTAGGGACCTCCTGGTGGCAGCTGCAGGGAAAGGAAGTGCTGTCTGTGACACAGCCGGAGCTCCTGGATAAATGTAGGCAGCTGTGCTCTGCCAGATCAAACAGGGACCTCTCATCGCCTGGGTGCCAGAGATGCAATCTGCTTTATGTACATAGCAAGACTCCCTACTTCCCCCAGGCTGTTCCCCAGCCAGCAGTGCTCTGAAGGGGAGCAGGGACGAGGGCAGCATTGCTCACGTCTAGCGTCTCCCACCTCCTCAGGAGCAAAGCTGGGCCTGTGTCCATCCTCCAACAAGCAGCGCTCCCTTATAGGGTGCTGCTGCCCTCCATTTCTCCTCCTGATGCCCAGGAACAACAGGAGGGGAAAGCGTGGAAACCTGACATACACACGGGATGACTGGCCACCTAACGTGAGGTACTTGACTCGCTGAGGCCAGAAATCACACAGCACTGGCTGCTGTGGAGCTACTCTGTGACACAGCTGGGGTATTTCTCCATCACTGTACAGTCATTCATATATCCTGCTACAGATGATGTTTCAAAATCCCACCATCAAACGGGAAATTGTTTAGACTTATAATCTACCAAGTGACTTATTTATTTATTTATTTATTTATTTCTAAGCCAGTTATTTATTTTGGGTTATTTTAAGTGAGCTATTTCTCACTTCTAAGCAGGTTGTTGTAGTCTTGAAAAAAAATTTTTTTATGCTAAAAACAACAAATACCATGCCTAACAAATGCCTACTTTTGCATAGGAAAGAACAAACTTTAAAGTCCTGGCAGAGCCAGTCTCTTGAGGTAGCGAAATCACGTGAGAAAAGCTCTTCTTTCCTACAGAGCTTAATTTCTGTCCTCCCCATTTCGAGCTCACCTTTGCCTCCATCAGAGGGAAACCCGACCAGGCCAGGCTGCGACAGGCCGCGGTGCCGGGGAGTGGCGCGGCGGGGGACGGGACCCCGCGAGCGCCAAGGTGGCGGCGACCATTGGGCGCGACCGTTTGGCGGCGGCGGGCAGCCTCGGCGGGGCCCAACGGCCGAGCCCCGCCGCTCCCTGCCGAGCGAGCGCCCCTCCCAGGCCCCYGGCCACCTTCCCGCGACAGCGCCCCTCACAAAAGGGGGATCTACCAGCTCGCCTCGGGGTGTTTCCCTCCCTCTGGGCCCGGCGGGAGCGCTTTACCCCTTCGGGCCTTGCAGCCGCGAGGCGCCGCGCCGCCATGTCACGCACCGCGGCCGGCCGTGCTCAGCCCCCCTCGTTCGCCCCAGCCGCGGGCCGGGGTGGTGCGAGGCGGCGGCGGTGGCGCGGCTCCCCCCAGCGGCGGCGGAGGGAGAGGCGGGCGGCGCTGCCCGGGCCCGGCCGGCGCAGTTTCACTTTCTGTGCCTCCCGCTCGGCGGCGTGGGAAATCAAAACTAAGCGGCGGAGTGGGCGCTGCTGCCCTCTGACGCGGCCGGCGAGAAGCGCGGCGGAGCCCGGCGGGAGCCGCACTTGGGTGAGGAGCGTCGCCGCGGCGGCAGCCTGCCCGCCGGCTCCCCGGCTCCCCGCCGCGCAGGACGGCGCCGGGCGGCCCCCCGGCTGCGGAGCGTCTGCTCGCGCTTGCGGTGTCCGTCTGAGGTCTGCCGGGGCTCAACGCGTCCGTGGTCCTCCGGGAGTCTGCGAGAAGCCTTTTCGACGGATTGTCAGGTAACGGGGTGCACGTCGCACCTTCAAAATAACTCCGAACTGTTGTGTCGCATCGGTTTGGTGATTTGTGCTTCTTTTAGTTGGTGAAAATGACTCTCATTTTGAGCGGATGGAAACGGACAGGTTGCTGGACGTTACAATCCAGGCAGCAGAAATACTGTGTGATTTTAGTGGTTGAAACAGTCCTTTGTCCGTTTAAACAGAATTATTTTTTAACGAGCAAAAAAAAAAAAAAAAGAGAGGAGAAGAGGGAGAAAAATTGGGGCTGAACAAACACATACTTCACTGGAAAAATAAAAATTCTCATTTTAGGGAGGGAAGCGTGGAGGGGAAGGGTTAGAGTGCTACCTGCCAGCTCGCACCGCGGCGCAGCCTTTTAGGGGAGAGCCTCAGGGCTGCCATTTCTCCTCCTCCTGGTCTCTGGTCGCTCCCTTCTGTCCCACCTCCCGTCCCAGCGTGGTCGCCTCCGTGGCCTGGACCTGGACGTGACCGCGAGGGTAAAAGGAGTGATGGTGGTGGGAAAGAATGGCAGACAATGAGGGACCGAGGCCCTGCTGGGATGGCTGGGGGTGTCAGGGACTGCCAAGCGCCGGGGCTGTTGCATAGCTGGGATGACGTTAGGGCTCAGGGGGGCTGTGGTACAGGGGTGTGAAGGAACTGAGGGGATTTGTCACTAGAGGCTGGTGTCCTGGGATGACAGAAGGGCTGCAGAGCAGAGCGCTAGTAGAGGGGAGTGTGCTGGGCCAGGAAGGAGAAGGGTGGATAAGAAGGCTGGTTGCTTACAAGATGGAAGATATGATGGGGGAATCGCCACTATCTTTTCTCTTTCTAGAGTTAGTGTGTAGCTTGGCTGAGCCAAGCCAAGTGTGTTGAGGTGGCAGCACTGAGTCCTCCCTTCCTATGCTCGCTCACCTGTTTGTTTATACATTTATACAGAGTAAAGGAAGGTCAAGTGCAAATATTATATTTTTCCTGGCCAAAATGAGGCAGTTCCATGCAAGGGTTAGGCAGTTCTACTCATGTCCCTGCTCCTGACTTAGGGTTCCTGTTAGCCCAGTGCCTGTGTGCGTGGGGGAGAGTTTCATCAAGCCAGAGACTCCAAATTCTCTCATCTCTGCATCCCCCTGAACCTCCCTGCCCTAATCTCTTTCTACTCAAGTTTCCCAAGTCGCCYAAAGCATCTTAGCCCTGCACTTGCTCATGCATCCCACTTAATCTTATCTCTCCTGCCAAAGCCGCTCTCTTCCAAGTTCTCCTCATCCCCAGCACATCCATAGCTGCTGTTCAGCTATTCCTGCTCTGTCCTTCTATCCCCCTTCTTTCTGTTTCCTGCAGTATCCCCACCAGCTGCAAGCATTACTGCCACCCTTTTGCTGACATCATTACACCAACTAAACCCGCTAGCTCTTGCCATGCAAGCAAAGGCGGACACCTACCATGGCTGAACTTTCAGTAACTTGAAGGCTTGAGTAAGTCACTTTCTGGGAAAGAAGCAATGTGAAACTCTTGCKCTGTTTTGCAGAAGAGGAAATAAAATCCAGTTTCCCATTCCCTGGGTTGCTGTTCTAATCACTGGGCTTGGACATGAAAAACAATGCACTTGAAACTAGCTCCGAATGCCCTAGTTTTTCTTTTTTTTCCAGATAAAATTCAGCAAATTCAACAATATTTAGTGAGTCTGAGTGTATCAAACAAGTTTGAGTTCGAAAGTAGTCTTGGTAAAGTACAGTTGGAGAAAAGTATACTTACGGTTAAAAATATTAATTGGAAAAAAACATTAATTTCTAGTTTTTCTGATAAGTTCTTCAGAAACCCTGAAATTTAACATTACTAGGCACAATTAACCTGGAAAAAAACATGCTTTTAAAGCAAAGATTTTCTTTTCATGAAAGGCTTCTGCCTTTTTTTTTTTTTTGCTTATTTCCTGGTGACTTTCCTTCATTCTTTCAGTATCTGGAATGGCCTCAGGTTTCTTTTAAATGCTGTTCAATATTTTTAAAATAAAAATTCCTCACCATTTTTTGTGTTTTTTTTCTGTGAATGTTTTCCTAAAGATATTTTTCCTATAAAGATATCTTTTCTGATTCTGTTTCTCTGTTGAAGGTGGACTTTTAAAAACCCTTCCTTTTTATTTAATTGTATTCTAGCATTTGTCCTGTGTTTTTGCTTCCATGTATTATTCTTTTGGTTTGGTGGGTTTTTTTTCTTTCTTTTTTTTTTTAAGAGCCAGGAATCCTAAGAGCCTGTAATGAAGTAATTAAGTAATGGTCCTTTCAGCACTCCCCTTAAAATCAAGGAATTTAATGGTTCTCTTGCTTAAACAGTCCCTTTGCCTTTGATTATCTAAAGGAGCATATAAAGGAAATTACATTTAGGTTCTTAGCTTCCTTAGATTTAAAGGTCAGAGTCCAAACTGCCACAGTAGAGCTGTGACTAAGGTGCTTAAAACAATGCAGAGAGCCCGACAAACAGAACACTTATCAGCTCAAAAGGTCCAAAAAGGTGAAATATGCCATTTTAAATTTTTAGTCTGTTTTGGGCAAATAAAGCATTGCTGTTACCAAACAGATTTGCAACATTTACCATACTGGACAATTTTGATGATGATATTTACCAGATCTTCTTGAACAAGGATATCTGGAATTCCCTGGCTAGGTGGAGCTGTTTCTATGGAACTGAATGGTCCTTTATTTCGACACAGCAGGAGGACAGGATGTGCGCTGGTTGTCAGGCCTGTTACCCTGCTAATAGCCTGCATACCTACCATACTAATTCAGACATACCAAATGCCATCGCAGTAATCATTTTATTGATATTCCAGCTTTTTCATCATGCAAATATCAAATACAGAGGTGAATCTGAGTGTTCCCCATCTTTCTGATCTCTCTGTGTCTTTCTGCAGTCCTTGCATCATTGTATAACACTGTTGATGGGCCAAGGAAGTGGACGTCAAGAAAGAAGCAAGAAACTGGAGCTGGCAACAACTGAGACCATGCAGGCAGAAGCAGATATACAAAGTGATAAAGAGGAAACCAAAGAGACAAAGACCAGAGACGAGAGGCTGAGACTGGTCTTTGGCAYGGCAGACTTAAAAAATAGTAATAATGTTTTGTCTGTCTTTCACTCTGGTGTTTTCTGTCTCTAGTGCCTTCTTCTCCTTCTGTTTCATTCTGTGTCCTTGGGCTTCATTTTCTCTTATTCTTTATCTCTTCACCAGCAAGTATACAGAAGATTCTCATTTGGTCCTGCCAAGTGACCACTTTGTGTCTTAGGGAAGGGATTACATGAGGATTCCCCCTTTGAATCTTCAAATGGGGCATTGCAGCTGAAGAGGACTAGATGCTGGCCATGTCTCTTCCCAAACATAGCTAGYGTTGGTTCTGGATTTGCTGAACTGTGGACTACATCCTGATTATTCTGCTGCATCACTAGACAGGCCTCCAAAAAGCTGCTGTCAGTACTGCAGATGTAGATACTGTTCTGTACCAGATACATCCCTTCTTACCACTGACTGTTTGTGTTTCCCTGTTGTTCTGAGTTTCCATGCCACATCTTCACTCCTTCTGGTGATAACTTCAGTAGAAAAACTCCTCATTTCTGACCATGATTTACCTATACCCCTTTGGGACACAGCATATGCTTTCATTTTATATGCAGTGTAAACTGCTGTGATTTGCTTTTTCCACTTCTTAGGCTAGTTCCTTTCTCTGAAACTGATACCAAAAAGTACCAGAGGTGGGCTGAAGGGAAACCTTGAAGCTGGTGTGGCAGCAGCTAAAATATGATGCCACCCTAGCTCTTCATTTTGTGATTAAGCCTGGCTGTGTAAAAAGCTGAATAAGAACCCTCATGCAGGCAACCTTTGACTTTTGTTTTCTTTGTTTTGTATTAGGTAGGTTGTGAAAGGGCTGAAAATAGAGGAATTGGGAGACATCTGAGTTTCATAATGCATGTTTATCTAGATTTTTCCTTTCAGTTGGCAGACAAAAATAAATATAATCTGCGTGAGGAGCATAAGAATAGCTTGAACCCTTTCTCAGACCTGATCAAGATGCTGGGCCTGTGCTCTGAATGGCTGAAAATGTGCAAAGAGGAATTTACAACCTTTTAATATTCTTCACTTTCTTTTCTTATATCTTTCTCCAAGCATCACTTCCTCTTTTCCTGTGCCCACAGAAGCTATTGGACTGTACAATATTGGACAGACCTGCTGTCTGAACTCTCTGCTCCAAGTGTTCCTCATGAATACACACTTCACTGGAATACTGCGAAGGTACCAACTGTTTGAACTACCTGAGATATTTCAACTGCTGTTCTGTTGTCTCCACTCCTTATTTTATATGGCATGTACATGAGAAGGGTTGGATCATTAAGAAGTGCTAGGTGCTTTCAGGTCACTCAGCAAGGTCTTTGCCTCATTCTGCCTGTAGTATAAAGACTAAGGCCTACACATGTAACACTTACGATTCTATGACTTACTGGTCGTCTTTGATTCRTATGACATTTGCACATTGGTATGCTGCGGTCCTGAACGGGGTCTTTATGACTTGTATCTCTCTTTTTTTTCAATAACAGGATACAATTTTATTCCAGGTGCGCTCATAGCCTGTTATATCCAAAGGATGTGTTCTGTGTAACCATATCCACTATTAATTTTGTAACTTTAAACATGTAAATGAAAACATATTRGTGATCCATAACGTCTGGCCCCCATTGCCCTGGCTAACACTTTGATAGAGATAAGTAGGTATTCTAGCAGATGGCGAGTACATGGTGTTATTCTTTTTTTTGTTTGACTGTGCTCTTTACTTGATTGTGAGCAGGATTTGAGCTTCTGCCTCACTGCCAACCACAGTAACAACTGGTTTGATTTGTTTTCAATTTGCTTAGTTCACTGCAACTCTAATCATTTAAGTGGATCGTTCCTATTCATTCATTCTGTCTCCAAATCTCTTGCACGCTCACCAGTGTGCCGAATGGGGAGAAGATAAATTACAGGTGTACAGAGAAGATAAGTGTCATAAGTGGGTAAAGGTAGATAATGAAGGCAGTAGATTACCATTGTTATTTGAAGAAAGATTTAGAAAAACTTGCTGAATGCAAGAAATTTAGGAGGATAAAGGGCTTCCCAGTTGCCGTATAGCTGAAATGCAAGCATTATGATGTACCTGCCCATGAAATTTTGAGAGCATGTTGAGAAGGAAAGGAGGCAGCTCTGAAACTGGCCGTAACTAATGTTGTTTTCTAGAGCCCAGCAGGCACTTCAGGTCCTGCTCAGTTTGCCCTTCATCCAGGAATTGGACAACTTAAAATTGTGGCCTCTTTAAAACTGTCAGCCTGAACTGCAGTGTGAGCTAGTGTAGGTGTCTGCTTCCCCTTTTTCCTTCTTTTCTTGAAAACATGCCTCTTCTGGTTCCTCTGCAGTTGTCTGGGCCGTCTACCTCTGTTCCTTCAGATATGATGTTTAACTTTTCTCCATTGTACCACTTGGTTACCATTCGTGATGCTTCTTCTCTTTATAGGATCACAGTACCATCAAGTACTTCACAGCAGAGGAGGAGTGTCCCATACCAAATGCTCTTGCTGCTGGAGAAGATGCAGAGTGGCAAGCAGAAAGCTGTTTTTCCCAGTGACCTTGCTTGCTGTCTTTCAGCACACAGGGTGAAATGTAAGCAGCCCTCCTTCACACCCAGCTCTGTCCACTGACCGGGGTTGTTATCAAGTACTAACAAGCAGTGTAGACTGACATCTCATTCAGTGATTCAGGAATGTGAGGAGAGGATGCATAGTGACATAGTGCTCTTTATAGCCACCTCCCAGTTGTGAGTGGGGTGCTGGGTCTTACTTTCAGAAGGAGGGAAAACAAGCCCCTGCAGGATAATGTTGTTGATGTCCCGGTGATGAAAAGACTATCAGTCTCCTAGAAGACTGGGCTATGGATACTGGCTGTGCTGGGCAGTGAGAGGACAGTTTATAGCTTGATTTGTCTTATTATATTGGCGTGCTAATAGTAAAACAGCTGGTGTTTCTTACTAGAAGGAAGAGATAATGTGGAAAAGATAGTGAGCTCACCCAAACCCCCAAGTGTAGAAACCATATCCTGTTCCTTGTTACCAGTGCTGAGAGAAGAATTTGCTGGCTGAGCCTCCCAGCAGGACAGGGGTCAGAGGAGAGAGATTGTTGAATGAATTCTCACAGTGACCAGTGAGAATGGGACTCTGAGGGTATGTRTGCAAACACAGACAGTATTTTGCATATGGGTGCCCTGATCTTTATCTTACAAAAGCCAAAACAGGACAGCACAGAAAGGGGCAGACACCAGCCATGCCCAGACCTATAGTAAGGGTGAAAATCACAGAATCACAGAATGGTTGAGGTTGGAATGGACCTCAGGAGATCATCTAGTCCAACCCCCCTGCTCAAGCAGGGTCACCTAGAGCACATTGTACAGGATCGCGTCCAGGCGGGTTTTGAATATCTCCAGAGAAGGAGACTCCACAACCTCTCTGGGCAACCTGTTCCAGTGCTCTGTCACCCTCACAGTGAAGAAGTATTTCCTCATGTTCAGATGGAACTTCCTGTGTTTCAGTTTGTGCCTGTTGCCTCGCGTCCTGTCACTGGGCACCACTGAAAAGAGTCTGGTCCCATCCTCTTGACACCCTCCCTTCAGATACTTGTAGACGTTGATAAGATCTCCTCTCAGCCTTCTCTTCTCTAGGCTAAACAGGCCCAGCTCTCTCAGTCTTTCCTCATGAGAGAGATGCTCTAGTCCCCTAATCATCTTTGTGGCCCTTCACTGGACTTGCTCCAGTAGGCCACATCCCTCTAAAAAAAATGAGCTAACCTGAATATTTCCATTTACATCGTTTCCCCCCCCGAGACTGAATGACTCTACATTTTGCTTTCTCTCTTCCAGTTGAGAAGAGATGCTCAAAGAGACCTTGTAAAGCTTGACCATTTGCCACCTTTTTGTTCTGCTTTAAAATTAAGGTGTGGTTTATAAAGTCATGTATCCTGGCAAGCAGTGCTTTACCTGGATTGCAAATGTGCTATTATACATGGGGAGAGGTAAACTTTGTGAGCTTCATTTAGTCAAGGATGTCTGTAATCTAACCAGAACCCAGCTGAAATTGGTATCCTTGGTAATCACGCAGACTTGCAGGGAAGTTGAAAGCAATTCTACCTCAGGCAGTTGAGTTACTCCACAAAATTTGTTTTACCTATGATCAAGCTTACAGGTAGTCTAGAAAGATCAAGGTTTTCCTAAACTATGTGTAGCTTTGCCCAGTTCCTAAATCTTGAGTTAATCATGGGCTGAGAACGTTAGTTCTTCACCTTCAAGGATGTGGATTTTTTTCCTTAAGTTGAAGCCTGAAGCAAATTCTCTGCAAAGCCCTTTTAATCAAGCCATGCATTGACTGTGTCCCACCATCTTAGGTTTGTTAATACACCAGTTTAGCCAGACTGGAAATCCACAGCATGACATTATTGTGTCATCCTTGGCTTCTTGTGCTGGAACTGTGTATTTTGTCCTGGATAGGAATTAAGTGGTTTGTGCCATTCTGTGGATGTGACATGTGGATAGGCCTCCATAGCATTTCTGTTTCAGCACTCAGGATTGTAATAGCCTCAGCAAGGGGACAGGGAAGATAAGTCTGTGGAGGAGTGAAAGTGAGAGAGAGTACAGATGCTTCCCCGTATTTTTTCTAGGAAGGACTCAAATAAATGCAACCCTTAACCGAATGAGAACTCTGAGCCTTTTCCTGCAGCAGGTGTCAGATATATAGCTGGCTCTGTGCTCAGTGACAGGGACATTCATCTGGCACTGCGTTCTGTCATGGGGCACTCAAGCCCTCCCTCCTTTTCCCACTGCCCCCTCAGATCACATGAGGGAGACATCCCATCCCATCCCACTGCAGCTTATCTCCAGTGCCTCCAAGTTCTGCCCCTGGCAAGGAGTATTTGGGTTCCTGGCTCTGTGGCAAGGGAACAGAAGACCGGGTCTAATGAGGGAGAATAAATTCCCCTTTGCTGTCTATGGGAAATCTCTCCCTGGTGCTGTTCACAATACTGACTGAGTTCTGCTTTTTGTTTATTAGTGTTTGTGCAGTACGATGCTGCTCAGCTCCTTCTGACTCTCTGGAACTTGGTAAAGAGTCAGGTGACAAACCCAGAGCTGGTAAGGATGATTACTGAAATGAACCTTTGAAATGAACCCTTTGGCCCTGGTCATGTATGGTTTCCTCTGCTTCTCCAAGGAGAAAAATCCTATTTGCTGACAGTTGTCTTAAGTGAAATTCTTAAATTTATTCCCCATTTGGATCTTCCCTCTCATCTCTCAGATGTGGGCAGTTTTGCTTTCATAAGCTTCAGCAGTTTGAATCACTGTTAACTTGTTTGTCCTACTTCGAGGGCATGCCAGGTTCTCCCTTCTAATGGGAGAGTTTGTTAATATGAAAGAAGTTGATCTTTTTGCAAAATGGAATTTGGTTAACTTGCATTTCTTTTTTACCAATTTCTGTAAGCATTAATGGGTGTGTCTTGACACAACTCCTCCATTCATTGAAGTCAGCCATGGGCATTTAATTATTATTAGTCACTGTTCGTATGTTACATATATGGCAGTTCCTTCCAGGGGAACTGTGTAATGTAAGAGAAAGTGATTCTTCCTCATCCCAGTATCATAGTTCTTTTCATACAGAAGACAGGCCCTGGTTGCAATTCCATTCAAAACAAGAAAACCTTGCATTAAAACAGACATCTAGCTGTCTGTTCTTGTTATAGTTTGCCTCTTTCCCTTCTGCTAGGGGCTGGGGGGAAGGAGTTGTTCTCCTTTAAATGGTGGGAAGTATCCTGTCCATTATAAGTCAATGTCAGATTCAAGGTTCAAGCCTTGAAGTGACATTGTATGAAATGAGGTGTCCACATGAGCTTTCCCACCGGCAGAGGAAAATGCCTCAGCTGTGTTCTTCACAGACCTTGTTTTGGCTTTTTCAACCCTCCAGACTGAAAAGCTGAGTGATTTGTACACTATCTGGATACAGGAGTACATGGTATGTCAAGAGTGCTCTTTTGAAACAAAGAGGAACAGCAGCATGATAACCCTTCCGCTCTCAATGTTGGATTCCAGTTCTCACCTGCTGAGGACATTGGTAAGTTCAGTGGCAGTAATTTTCCCTTAAGAAGATTGCCCTTTATTCATCGTGAGAGTCGTCTTGTTCCAGTGGTATTTCCTGGAACTCATCTAGAATCTCTTCAGGATGTCTGGGGGCTTTGAGATGATCCTTTCTCACTCACATTTCTTGTTTGTTTTGGGGGGCTTCCAAATTTCTCTGAAATTTTCTCCAAAAATTTCTGTGTGATTTGAGGAATGGAAGATACAGTTCTTGAAGCTACTTTCTGAAAAGGGTGTTGACTAATACTGTCTGTAAGACTGACACTGTGCAGTGATGCACACCTGTGAGAGCTCAGATACCACAGTGAAGTGTCTTAACTACCTTGTAAGACTTGGCCAACCGCACCATATTTGCAGTGTCCTTTTGCTGTTAGATTGGTAGTGCTGTTTCTTGATATCCGGATAGGTGGCTATGTAGGTACTGCAACAAATTTTTCAGGATTTTTCAGGTGACACTGGACATTGGACCAGACGTTATTCTCTGGCCACTTTATGCTGTTCCAGCAATGTAAATTTCTGAGGCCATGAAGTGGATATAAAATACACTTATGCATCAATATCTTTTTCCTGCAACAGCAGTCCTCTATATCTTTTCAACTAATGTATTCACACCAGCAGACAGGGAAGAGAGGACACCCAGAGAGCACACCCAGATTTGCAGTAGTGTAGCACTACCAAATTTAAAGAAAAGCAAAGTGGGACGTGGTGGGCATGATCCTGTGCTAGGTTACATGATGGTGATATGATCCTGCACTGGACTGCATGATGGGGTAAGGACTGACTCTAGGATCCTCTCTCTCTCTCTCACCCATCCATTGCAATGGTAGGAATAGGTGAACTGCCAGGACTATGGTTGGAAAAGGAGATAGGGAATATCATCTGTCCTGGATGAAAGGCAGGCAACTGTTACATATGCTCATTCTAAAACTGGGATTAGAATGGTATTCTAAAGACACTCTGTAACATGTTGAGATAATGGGGCAGATGTCTGTTTTGGGACTGTCTTGGCCTGTATGGGACATCTGATCATACTGCAATAGAAATGATTTAGCAGAAACAGCATTGGTGTTTACATGTGTAAATGTGTGGGAATGCAGGTGTGTCTGTATAGGCAGTTGTAAATAGGAGGGCCATTCAGTAAGGAGAAGACTTATAGTCATATTTTAGCTAACTTCAGATGGAGGATGTTAAGAAACTGTGGCTCAAAGTAAGATGATTTTCAAAAGTAACTAATGACGTTGAATCTCTTGGTTTTGCATGTCCAGTGTAGAGGATCTTTATTTTCAGAGGTTCAGTGCTAAATGAGAGCTGCCAAGCTTAATGGTCTTAAGCAGGGTCTTCAGAAATTAAGGCATCTAATGTCACTAACCATTTAAAGAGAGGTAGGTCAGAATGCCCACCAGTTCAATTTTCTGCATTTGGTTGTACTTCCTAGCTCTACTTTACCCAGAGTCTTCTTACTACAGTCTTTCTTCCTGAATTTTCTCTATGTACTCATAAGAATAAGGGATATGTTGCTTCTGTCACTCTTCTGTGTGCTGGAAAACAAAAGAAACTATGTTGTTAGAGCTTGAGTTAAAGAAAAATGGAAAACTGAAGTAGTCTGGTCTGACATGACCAAACCCTCCCTCCATTTTGTTTGGTTAAAATATTGAATTGGTTATTGCTACAGTGGCTAACAGGTTTTGCGGCACCACTTGCTGGTTAGTGTATGAATCACTGAACACTTCACATTTTGTACCTGGTTGTGTAGTTACCCAGGAAAGAGCCTAATTCATAATATCAGAATCAGAAGAAAGCAAGGCAGGCACCGTCTGCTTTTTAACATTAAAAACAAGTAGGGAAACTTGAACTGACTTGGTTTCATTCTTTAATTCATGATAAAAGAGAGAAAACTAATTTGTATTCTTTTGTCTTTTGAATAAAACATACCTTCTGTAGTTTTGCTCTTAGCATATATCCTGTGAAACCAAGTAGATACAGAAATYCAGCTTGAAGAAATTCAGCTGAAAGAGATCTTTTTTGTCTTGTTAGGAGGAGTGTCTGCACTACTTTTTCTGTCCAGAAGAGCTGACTGGTCACAACATGTGTTTCTGTGAACACTGTGGAAAGAAAACACCTTTCCTGCAGGTAAGCAGAGAATTATTTACCTGTATGTCTCTTATACTTAGAAGTCCTTTTAGGACTGGGAAGGGTGGGGAAAGGATGCAATTATATCAGTTTAGGAGGAAATCAGCAAGTCAGAGATTTGTCAGCACAGCAGTGTCAGCTAGGTGTAAACCACGTGCACCTTTCCTGTCAGGAAGATCCCTGCTGTAGATGTAGCTCTGTTGACAAAAGAGTGCTTTCATTGCTTTTAATGTATATCATCTAGGGATGTAGCATTTCTGTACCAGCAGAAGAGCTTGTTTGTTTATGTTGCACTTCCATGGTGAGGCTCTACAATGCTGCGTAGCTCCGAGGATAGACAAGAACATGTTGCTGGTGCTGTGCATACTCTTGAAAGCAGGACATTGCAGTGTGATTTCCTGTCCTCCCTGTTCTCCACTGGGCTCCCGCTTTTTACAGTACTGGCTTCTGCCAGCAACTGTTTCGTGAAGAGGCAAGTGCATTGGAGAGGAGGGTGTGCAGAGGACACTGCCTCAGCTCAAGGCCTGTAAGGGACTTTCCACAAAATTTTCGGGACTGGGCTGCCTTCTAGGCCACAGTGCATTCATACATCATGATGGCCACAGCAGTGATATTAGCAAAAGCAGTGGTGGGAGGAGTGAGTGGTCAGCTTGGCAGCCTCCACAGAGCTCTGTTGGCCACCTCTCACAGAGAGGCTGGCCTTCCTCTCCTCACCAGGCACTGAGCTTGCCTGCCCACCTGTCTGCCCCAGACCTCATCCAGTTTTATCACTGGTATTGTGCTCAGGTGTAAGGAGACAAACCTATTATGTATCCTGCAGCTGAGAAGTACAGCCAACCCAGAGGATGGCAGAGCTACTCAGAGTCATCTTCACAGGCAATCTGTAGAAGAGGGAAATTCCTTGTGAACACAACCAGTTTGTGTCTGGCAGGAACAGCCTGCTGATTGTGGCAGCCTCCTAGCATCCTGCACCATCTGCGCTGTGGCTGCTTTTGTTGCCTAAACAGTCCTAGCACTATTGCCTTGCAGGCCATGGTCAGTGATCAGAAGGAGCAGGTGTGGGAGTGCTACCAGCCCAGGATTAGGAAAGCAAATCAGAAATGAAACAGCCCATGAGACACCTGAGGCTGGGTGCTGATCATGCTGAAGTTGAGAAACTCGGTCATCACAGTTCCATTAGATATGTGAATCTCCTGTGTGCAGATGGGCTACAAAGGTTTGGTACCTGCAGTCCAGGGGAAATGGAAGTCATTCACTGTAGCACCGACCGCTCTCCGTGCTATATTCACCGGCTTGTAATAGCTGCTTCTACTCCCACCTCCCCCAGCTTTGTTCCTTAGTTTTCAATTGCATTATTGATTGCTTTGCAGAGCATGAAGCTAGCCCATCTGCCAAAGACCCTGATCTTACACCTAAAGCGCTTCTGCTTCAGGAAATCAGCCTCCATCCACAAGCTTTGTCACTCTCTGCGCTTCCCACAAGTCCTTGATTTCAGTGCAGTCTTGACAGAAGAGCAGTGTCAAGCAGATGCCAGCGAAAAGGTGAGATACTCCTAAGGCCATGTCTAAAAAAAGGCAGATTTTCTTCTCCCCCTTACTGAAGTTCATTAAAAACTCAGAACTCAGTCTGGTGCTTGCCTCAGTTCAAGGCACTTGTCTTAAAAATATACGTCTCAGGCTTTATCTGTGCCTGCTGCTGTCTCGCATCCCATGGTTTTAACCAGTTCAGGCATTATCCCAGTTTTTGTGCTTAGATTAAATCACCAAAGGCACTATAACCAGATCTTTCTGCCATAAGGACAAAAAAAAGGCTTTACTCAAAAAAAAAAAACCCAAAACCCTTTTTGTTCTGAGTGCAATTAGCATAACTTGTATTTCTAAATATACTGCAGAAAAGATTTAAACACATTTGGATGATGTATTCGGTTGTAACCAACATCTTAAAGGCAATTTTGCCCTGTGATTCAGCTTCCAGGGAAGACAGCCTCAGTAAGCAGCAGGCCAACTGTTTTGCAGAGGCTGAAAGCCCAAGATAGGGGAATTCCATTCCTGGCAGTTCCCCACAAAATGTTGTCTGCCACACAGTTGTGGTTAGCAGGGAAACACAGCTTTGCCAAGCAGCTGAGTGATCTGCCACATTGTGGATCTGTTCCCCTTACAGAGAAATAGCAAGGGAGAGTGTGGCAACAGCAAAGCCTTGCTGGTGTGATGTTGGCTGCAATGTAATCTCTTTGCTGTCCTGTGATCCTACTGCCTTTTTCCACATTCCCATGATCTCCAGGGAGGTTTCCAGCCCTTAGCTATCAGGAAAAACTCTGAGGATAAGAGTGACAAAGGCAGGATCTTCAAGGCCAATCTAATCTTTCTCCTTCTTCCTTATGAAATGCACATTCCTGGTGTCCTGGCTGCTGCTTCTCACCAGCCAGTGGCGAATGAGAATTGCTGCACTGAAAATTTCTCTTTGTGGCTCTTTCTAGGCTTCCTGGCAGTATGAACTCTTTGCTGTTGTTGCTCATTCAGGATCAACTGATTATGGACACTACTGTGCCTATATTTGGAGTCTCGTAGAATGCAAATGGTATTGCTTTGACGATTCCAGGGTTTGCCAGGTGAGGAGCAACATCCACAATTCTTTTGTAGCTTCCTGGACTCTCCTCCAGATTTCATTCACTCTGCTGATTAAAGAGAACCAGAAAAGAAAACAAAAGCTMCAGAACTTTGAGCACTTCGTTCCTCTGCTACAGAATACACTGAGCTGAGTGCTAAACATCTCCAGCTTCTGTACCAAGCAAGACATTAGGTCCTAGGTTTATTTTACAGAAGCAGCCATTCACTCTATACCCTACGTAATATACTCTAGCTCTGCTTAATATGTGTGTTCAGAAGAGTGTAGCTAGAGGCGAAGAAACTGGTTTTCCTTGAAGGATAAGAGATAGAACCCTCTTTATTAAAAGATTTGTAGTTCCTGAAAGTACCACTCTTACAAGGATTGTTGTGCTGGTGTCACAATACGTCCATCTCCTTGGAGTTTTTACCAGCCTCCTCTTGTGTGTTTGTTCTTCTCCAGGTATTGTGGGATGATGTCAAATGCACCTATGGACATTCAGACTTTCACTGGTAAGCAAACACCTCTCTGTTTTACCTAGTGCTGCTCAGGGGACTGGCAAGAAGGTAGCAAAGACAGGGCAAACAAGCAATTGAACTGCATATTGCCTGCGATGAGCTGGGGGCGCAGAAGTATAAAAGAAACATATTCTTGTATTCTGGCTACTCTGACTGTACAGGACTATAGGGTCAGCCTGCAGGAATGCTGTGTAGTCACAAATGCAGTGCAGGAGTAGTCTCATCAGTTATTATTGCCACCAGTGCCACTCAGACCCTAAACCTTGACTAAAGTTAAGTACTTTAGTCAGGGTTCCTCCATGCTTTGTATCCTGATGCACCATTTAAATGAGCCATGGAGAGAGATAATTCCTCCTATGAGCTGTAGCACTGCTGGGAGGTCAGCATTACGTGCTGCTTCAGGAACACTGGGAAGGGCCAGTTCAGTTGACCTGACTTAAAAAAGCTGAGCAGAACTAAACCTGGGAGACTAATTACAACCGAGATCACCTAGATCCTCAAACACACTTTTTTGGTTTTTCTTTTTCCTTTCTTCCACAGGGGACAAACAGCCTATCTCTTGGTTTACATGAAAAAAAATCCCCGGTAGCCTTATCCAGGACTATCAGAGTTTCTTAGGAAGCTGTGCCTACTGCCCTGACTTGTCTGTGGAGCTCAGCACCTCCATGCCACTGTGGATGTGCACAGATGTTCCACAAGAGAGACCTGCTCTCAATCAGCAACCTCTGCCTTTACTTTTATTTATGAAAAGTGCAGGAGAGACTCAGCTAGAGAAGGGTTGTAAGCATTGCTGCATCTAGGAATGTTTTCTTTCATGGCATATGATTATTTATTTACTGTATCCTGGATATTTGTGTSATTCTGTGTATAATTTTCCTCTTAAAACATAGTAAAGTTAGTCCTTGTCCCTGCAGACTTACTAGTTTCTTTCACTGCTGATGCCTATATTCCAATACAGGGGAAGTTTCTGGCTGGGAAGCCGACATGTTCCAGGGGACATGTGGTATGGCTGGAGAGCTGTGATAGCCATGCCTAGACTGTAAGACTGTAAGAGCTTGAAGCTTACCCTACTGTTCTAGGGCCATGTTAAGCACTGGCAAGCTGAACAGGGGACCCCAAAAGACTTCAGAAACAGCTGAAACCCAGGGCCAGAACCCTTATGATGAGTGGATCAGTGACATCCATTCCTAAGAACCTTCCTAAAAATGAGTCACTGCAGCGTTTGAAATGTGACCGAAGGTTAGTGTCAGCATAGCGGTGCTTTTGAGTCAGGAGCTATTATAGTATTTCTGATCTACAAGATGAGCCTGCATGTGTTTATGCAGATGCTTATGTTTTTAGCATGCTAATCAGGCATTTATATGCATTTTCTTGCTTTATGGAGAGGAATATTCAGAGGGACAGAGATTCTGAAGCTAGTTAAGTGATTTTCCACAACACATTCCATGCACTGTGATGAGGAGAAATCAGATGCCTCTTTGGCCTGAACTTTTGGGATTTTCTGTTAGTACTTTTCAGCTTGTTGCTAACAACARTTGTCTTGCTCCCTTCCTTCTCTGCCCATGAAGTGGAAATGTCCCTCAAGCAGAAAGTGTTCTCTAGAGAGCAATTTTATAAAGAAAAATGAGTCATTTTTTATATCTCCAGGTGAGTACTGTCATTTTGTGCTTTTGGTTCAGCCTGTGCTCCCATGGCAAGACCATGCAGCTGAAGGGAAAATGCAGAAGGAGCTAGGAAGGAAGGTTGGTAAGATGTGACAATCAGAAGAATAGCATTCTAAAATCTTATCATAAGATTTATCTGTGAGGAAAATTTAGAAGTTTGGTTAGGATGCTTTTAAAGCACTCATTATGCAAGTCTTGACATACTATCTTCTGTGACAAGGGTCAGTGATTCCAATAATGTGATATCTAAAAATACCTTCTAGCCTAGCAAAGTTCTTTGACGCTATCTTTGACTGAATACATTTAAAAAATACCAATTGAATAATAATAGTGTCTATATATAATCTCATTTACTTTGATGATGATGATGAACTTCCCAAATCATGTCTGTTTTCTGTTAGTAGGTGGAAAGTGATTGGAGAGTGCTTAAAGCATAGCTGTGAAATTAAATTATTATGAACTAGCAGGTATTTATTTCACTGTATTATCAAGGTCCGTTATTCTGTCTGACTTGTATATAGTTGTATTTTTATTGTTCATTCTGCTGAAAAAAATCCGGATTTATTGTTTGTGACTGGGATGAAGAGTGTTAAGCCTATTTATTTTGAGGAATACTTTACACACTTTCTAAAGCACCTTGAAGCCGGTGAGTAAGAAAAGCAAGGTCCCGTGTGCTTTATCCAGTACTCTGTATATGTGAAATAGCTGAAGGACTGTGAACTGCCAGAAATTGAGAAGTTAATGGGTTAAGAGACTGACTAAACAGTTCTGATTTGGTATAATCTGAATTTTAAAAGCAAGCTTTCATGTTTATGAAAAAAGATGCCTCAAATGTGTTTTAACCTTCTAAGCGTATCACCCCATAAGAAAGCATTTGTTGACATACATTAAGAATCTTTTTGGTCAATGTTTTTGTGGGAAAAAAAAACAAGCTTTTTCTTCTTTGAATAAAATAGTATGGGACAAGTTCCCTTGAAAATAAACCTTTTGGATTGTTTTGTCTTGTTTTTCCCAAGCAGCATAAATTGCTCGGTAAGGGCCTGTCATTGCCCAGTGGTGAGAAGCTCGTCTGACCTCTAGTGACAGCACGGTTCAATTACTGAATGTTTCTGTGAGCCTGGTGTTTTCTGGTATGCTACAAGTCAGGGGTGGGTTAAGTCCCAGACATGATCTGGCCAAAAGCGTGCCCAAAACTTACACCCATGATACTGGAAGACCCAGTGATGCATTTCTAACAGGGGTCCTCCGTGACATATTCAGTATTTGCTGTTGGAACATCTTAGGGAGAATAGAGATGCTTTAAGAGTAATGAGAGAACACATGCTATGAAATTTGTCTACGGCTGGCTTTCTAACTGCTTGTTATTCTTCTCTGAATTGGATTTCAAATAATTATTTGAGTATTTTATATATTATGTTTAAATAAGACATGTGTAGACTAATTAATGTTAAATCATAACATTCCCAGGCTTTCAGGCAAGAATTCTGTCCTAAAGCACTAATGCTCATTTTGACAGTAGTTCAATACAGTACAGTTTTAATCTGAGAACTGTAGATAGGAATTAAACTTTGCAAAGGCACCGACTGCAAAAGCTTGGTTGCTTAGGAGCAAAGGGCACTGTTAAGTTATGTGTGAGTAATTGTTCTAGGGGCTTCAGCAGAGCACAGAAAGGAGTTGCTGGGCATTGCAGTTCAGAAGAATGATGCCAGGTTCTTATATTTAGGCTTATCAGAGGAAATTTCCTGGTTTGATACTATGCCAACTTTGATAATGCCAGCTTAAAGAGCTCTCCCTTCCAGCTCTTTGTCTATCTCTGCATTGCAATGTGCCACCACTTCTCTTATCTGTGCCCACACAAATGTTCTTGGATCTTTGCTATGCTCAAAGTGATAGGACCAATTAAAGCCTCCCTGCAAAGGCATTTTTTTTGTTTTGCTTTTTAACAGCTGGTTTATCCATCAATTCACATATTGAGATAGCTGTAATTTATTTCAATATAAACCCTCTGTACACCTTCCTAGCCCAAAATAAAAATGCTTTGTGTTCCTCAGTTCTGGCATTTTTGGATTCTATGGCACTTGCATGTTCTTAACCTTAAGGAATAAAGCTCATTTTTTGTTATGGAAAACTCATTTAGATTTTGATACAGAATGATCATCTTTATCACATTTACACCAATCTCTAGAGTTCATAAAGGAGATGTGTTGCTCAGCTGAAGCTGACAAGCTGGATTAAACATGTTTGCAAATGGCAATTCATTAATATATAAAAATATGCTTTTAAGGAATATTAAATTTTTTTTATATGTACAGAACATCATCAGCTCTAGCCCAATTAAATACGATACAATTACAAATTAATCTACATAAGATCTTTAAAGACAATGGGATGTTATGAATATCATTGCAAGTAGAAATTGGCTTGTGCAGTTTTTGTGCAGGAGAAGGGAGGGACATGGGTTGTTATTCAGATTTAAGGTCAAGTTTGCAAGGTGAGTGATCAAAAAATTATTCTTTTTAATTACAAAGTGAAAAAATTTGATCATTAAATTCCTGAAAAATAAACAAGGAACTCCACACTGGAACTACTGTGGAGCGATTCTATTAAAGTAAAATCTCATTTTAATGGCCTTAAATCTGCTGGACTGCTTTATGTCATCATTTACATTAAAGTAACCTCTGTCTTAACTGGCCCTGAGGTACTACAGAGGCTGCCTCTAGTGAATGAGGTGGCAAAGCCCTGATCTGTGCTCCTTGGGTCATCAGGGTGGGCGGCTGCTGGAGCACTGTGGGTTGCTCACTGGACCACATGCCTGGGTCTCCTTTCTGTGAAAACCAGAGCAAAGGGGTTATTTGGTGAGCTCCTACCTTAATTCATTCTGATTGTTTGGGTGCAACCAATGTGAACATGTGGTTCTAGGATCTTGCTGGTACTCCAGGCACTCTGGTGTGGATGAAGGCAGAGGTYGACCTCCTGAGGTTTTGATACCTCTTCAACAAGCTTGAGTCTCTGGGTCCTTTTTTTATCTGAATCAGGAGAATTCTGCCTAAGATTGAATGCAGTTTTGGTGATGTTGATTAGCTGCACAGCACATGTGAAAATGAAGGGCACATTCCTGTAAGCCTTCTTCATGCAAGCAGTCTTACCAAAGCTTGAGAGACATCATGCTGTGAATTCATGTTGCCTCAGGAAGAAGGGGAAACAGCCTCCGACTCTGCACTGATGTTTGGTGCTCGGGCACCAAAGGGCTCTGCTGCACCCAGGACCCGTTCATCAGGTTCTGAATTCAAGACTGGGTGCTTAATGTACAAACTAGTGATTTATTGTATACTTTGGTTTCCCATAGATAAAGGGAAGATCTTCCTTTGAGGAGTGCTTGAGGTCTGTAAAAGAAAAATCAGCATAAATTCTAAGTACCAGGTAATGACTTGAATTCCAAGGGGAAGGAAGGATGGCCTATGTCTGGCAGTGACAGAGGGATTTAGCAGCTACCACAGTGCTGCAGTCATCCTAAGCTTTCCACCCTCTGCTCCTAGTGCACGCTGCTCCCAGAGCAGAGGGGGCAACACGAGTGCTGTACCCACTGCAGGACTGTCAGAGCTCACAACCTGGAGCAGCAAACGCCAAGACTGATTCTAGGTTTCCTTATAAACCAGGGTGGCTAAAAACTCTCTGAGGTGTAGACAGCTGAAGTGTTCAATGCTTCAGTCATTACATTAAATCTATTTAATCTGAAGCCAGGCACAGGTATACTGACCGCATGGTTTCTTGAGGCACGTGCCCTGCTACCACCTGCATACCAGGGGCTCTGGGTTTCTGAAAAGTGTGTTTCAAAACCGTGTTTCTGAAACACAGCTGAAGGATGAGTAGGATTTCCTGATTGACAAATCAGCTTTTGCAACAGATGCCCTTGTCCTGATTATTTCAGTTGAGCTGTGACAAGCGAGTCGTAGCATGACAAGCTGTAAGTTACTTTTTCTGTCAAATTCTTTTTCAAATGTCTTAAATTAGCTCTCATGTTTTCTTTCAGTGCCAATGATTTGAGCCAGGAGGATATGAAATGAGAAGGCTATTTTGCAAGGACAGCTGCCCTGAGCCAGAAATTCTTATTGTTTGCTGAAACATCAGAGCAGTTTCCTCCAGAAAACAGAGCACACCAAATGCTTTCATTTGAGCATTGCTAGCTGTTCCTGAGCTTGAGACAAAACCTTTGTCTCCCTGCTTTTGATTTTCTTGATTAAGTCACATAAAAGTAACAAAAAGCACAATCTTACATTGTGTGGGGTTTTGAGAATGATGAGGCTTAAATTCTCCGGTTCTAAATATCATGCTCCTCTTTGACCTTTTTGCTGCTGTCTTTTACAAAATTCAGGGTAAAAAAGATTTGCTGTTTGTAACATTATATATGGCAAGAAGCTGAGCATATTATTGATGCTTGGTAGCTAGTAATAATCTAGTTCACTTTACGGATTCAGGTCATTGGTTACAACACTATGCCTGGAAGAACTTAATAAGCACTGAATTTATCTACTTAATGATAACTAAGACTGATCCTGGGCCCCAAGAAAAATATAGCATCTGCTTTTGAAGAAGAACAGGGGTTGTACCACATAAAAATATATCTTTCCTTTTCCACCCTTCAGTATGTAGTACAGCACAGTGGGATATGCTGGTTGGGGTCTATAGGCCGTGTTCACAGAAGTTGTACACTTAAACAATTCCACCTCACAAGAAGTATGCACCATAGAGTTAAGGTGAAACAATATGATATACCTTACTGTGTACCATTGTTATTCTTTTTTTAACAGCTGTATTACCAACTGGGTTGTTACAGTTTAAACTCAAGCATGTATTACTTTGAAATATGATGCTGAGCTGGATCCTGAGTAAATTTAGATTAGCATATTTGCACTGAATCATCTAATTCACTTCTCATCTAAAGGAGTGTAAATTAGAACAACAGCAGGGAATGGTTCTGCTAGGCTAAAGAGAGTTACTTGGCCATGGTGTCTTGGGGTCCCTTTGGTGTTGAAAGTATTTAAATAATTTGTTTGCATAAGGTAGCAGTTTGTTGTCTGCGAAGCACTGCATGCATTAAGTCCTTGTGTGAGCTACAGACTCCACCAGGCTTGATATTCAGACTCTGGTTTACCTTCAGGATACAGAAGCAGAAAAGCTTCTAGTGAACCTGATAATTTTTCAGACTACTTTACCCAGGTAGAAATACATGGCCCATAGCACCTCACACTGCCTGTTTCGGAGGGGACTCACTCTAACAGCTGAGATGGGGTTAAACTTTCCCAGGGCACTTTGCCACTCGCACTGGAGCCACAATGGGTTTATTGGCGGCTTTGATGTCTCATGAAAGACCTTAAATTGCTTCCAGATCCAGATGGGCTGTGGGAGCAGTGGGACAGTGTGCAAATTACATTGTATATAGGTTTAAAAACTCTGCCAGACCTGAGTGGTTTTGCAAAAAGCCACCTCAGATGTGCCTGCATCCACAGCACTGCATAAACTGCCCAAGGACAATTGCTAGTTAAATGTATGTGGTAAATGCTAGGCGAAACAGGTGTATTGATATTCTTTACACCACAGTAATAGCACGGTGTCTGTCTCACCTAGGGGCTGGGTACCTAAAAATACAATCTGGACTTCTGCCAGAAGTCCCAACACAGCCCTAGAGCCACCTCAAAGGAATTGGGAATATTTGCACTTTGTTTGAACCACTGTGCAAATGAAGTCTAGCACAGATAGCAAGGCCTTTAAAAGGCAAGATAAGGCCAAAAGTACAAGTGAGGAGAGATTATTGTAGGTCCTGGTAACTCTCCTGTTCTCTTTTTATTTGTTTTGGGATTACCAAGTCTTAAAGGAAAGGGGTGCTGAGACAGGAATAGAGCAATAGCAAAATATAGAGATTCTCTGCTTCATCTCTGGCAGACTCATTGTCAGGTTCAGATATTCCCCAGTTTCAAGAAACACATATAAAAATAGAATTTATATATATAATATAATGTGTGTGTGTGTCTATATGTGTGTGTATATATAAATGTATATATACACATATGTATAATTTCTAAAAATTCGATACATAGTAAAACTCCAAATTATACCTGAGGGTAAAAAGAAAATAATTTTTTGATGTATTATTCCAGTATAATTCGAATTTACTAGAGTCAAATTATCAACTAGTTATCATCATTGGTATTTACATAAAAATGATGCAGAGARGAGTTCCAGATTAAAAAAGATCTTCAAAAAAGAATCCATCCTAATACGGATTTAAAAATATAGGTGGATAAGATTGTAGTTATTCTAAACAACAATGAAATGTGTACATCATATTCTTATCATTACGAATAATTTTCACAATAATGGATCAGAGTAATCTGTTTTGTCTGATTGATTCCAGTAATGATGCACGTGATAATTCTCCCACAGAGGAACTGTAATTTTAAGCCATCAAAGGCAGCTTCTTCCAACAGGACTTTCCTTTGATAGGCACATTCTCTCAACAGTGTTCACTGCCCATTTTACCCTCACAGTTAGGTCTCATAAAAATCCAGTCTTGACTCAGCAACCTGGGATTCAAACTGGTGCCTGTGCTGGCCCTGTAAGGATGGCTTAATTTTTATCTCTCTTGAAGCCAGCGCTGGCTCTTCACTTGACTCCTCAGGGACTTCCCATAGCTCTTCTTTTTCAGGCAGCTTTTTCTTCATGATCTTCTGTCATCAAAGCCAAGTTTCTTATCTTGCCTTAAATGAGGCCATACTTTGCCATGGTAAATTTTAGAAAGGTCTGCCTTTCCTTTTGAGGCTGGAGGAACAGCTTGTGAAAATAGCTCTGACCCAACYGTGGTTACACAGAGCATGGATAAACCACAGGAAAGTGGACCCAGCAGCCTCCTGCCAGGGAGGCAGAGCCGGCTTTTTGTGATGAAGTCCATGCTGGCGTTTCTTCTGGCAACACTGTGGGCATTCGAAGCTGTAAGCGGAGGACAGCACTTTCCTGACAAATGCAAACAGAAACCTTAAACAACCTTGTGGAGGTATTTTATGAAGCAATTAGTTTTTAGAGTGGATCTACTTTGCTCTGACTCTGTGCTGCTTTCCAAAGAAGAGCTGGTTTTACAGCAGGCTTGCAGCAAACTCAGTGTTGCTTGCACCTGCCTGTGGAAATATGCCCAGCAGTCACAAACTCTTCCGAGAGCTTAACAGATAGCAAAAATTTCTGGTATATATGTAGTGAAGAAACTGAAAGAGAAATGCTTCTGAGGTAAATCTACTTGAATAATAAAAAAGGCATAAGTGCTGTGAAAAACTGCACAAACACTTAAAGGCAAGGTGAACTAAGGCCCTCATGCAGACTTAAGAAAGGGTGTGCTGCGCTAGTTGATGCTTTCGTACACAGAGGTTGAAATTTCAACAGCCTGTGGGATGCACAGTTTGAGCATTAGCATGTGCTTGCGTGTGAGGGCTGGTGTGAGCGGTGTGGGAGACTCCCCTCTGATGCCTGGACACGGGAGGGGCAGAGCAGAGCTGGGGCGAGGGCACTTCTCCGAGACAATCAGTCAGGGGTGTCTCTTGCTAGGCAGTGAGCACCAAAGACACATGGTCACAACAGCTCTCCTGGAAGTCCAACCCTTCCTTAATTAATTGCTGTAATGGGCTGAAGCGAATCCCTTCTGGCACTGGTCGCAGCTGTACAGGTCACCTCAGCTGTCTGGGGACACTGGATGGATGACCAGAGAGTCACAGTCGTACCTCGCTGCTGTTTCACTCACTTTTCTCACAAATACAGGGAAAACCGAACACATGCATCAAACCCTCTSAGCAAATCTTCTTCATCTGAGCAATACAACTGCTGATTAAACCTTGCTTTTGTTGCACAGTTTGGACAGAAGAGGACCGGTTGTTTTGACCCCAGAAATAAAACTAAACCTTTGACTTCTTTCCAAGCCTCAGTGATTTGCACACTCAAAATCTGCGGACACAGGGTTGAGCTGCCTGTGACTGAGGCTGGCTCTGGCTCTGATGGCTGAGGAAATTGCCGGGTCGTGGGACAGAGCAGTGAGGGAGTCAACAAGCCGAGGCGCACAGGAGAGCTCAGGCTGCAGGCAGAGGTGGCTGTTGCTGATTGCCGAGACCGGCACAATCAGTGCCTTGAGGCTTCAGGAGGAAAACCACCGATGTGAAAAGGTACCAAATGCTAAAGAAAAGGTGGCATTGGGAGACAGCAGTACCATCAGGGATGGCGGTACTGAACTCAGCTCCTCACCACTTGACCAATGCCCACAAAGGCTCCTGGGACATCTGTCTAGATGTGTTGAGCATGCTCGTGCTCTGCCCAGCGGCTTGCTAGTCCTTGCAATCTTCTGTGTGTATTAACTGCAAAGCAACTGGTTTATGCTTTCAGGCTCAGTGCATTTTGCTTGCAGTTTGCACATAGTAAGAAGTGTCTGAGCAAAGTGAACCACCCAGGGCCACTGAGCATTTGAGAGTCTGCCTTGTGAAATGTGTTGTTACCCCCGGGGCTATTATTTGCCTGTAACAGGCAAAGAAATGGCAGGGAAGGAAAACTTCATTAATGGCTAGACAAACAACAAATGCTTACCACTCATGTCTCTAATATGAGTTCTTGCAAAAATTTGGGTAGGGCTCTGAAACTGGATAGCAAGTTGGCTCCTTCTGGCCGGACACGGACTCCTCTAGGCTGGGGTCGCATCTGGGATTTTGGGGGCTTGGCATCCTGTCAGCAGGGGAGGAGCCCAGCCTGTGGTGGGTTTTGCTGGCGTGGCTTGAAGTGATGACAGACTTCTAGGAGATGAGAATCTTTAGATCAAGCAGAAGTCCAATGGAGATGATGGGATTTTGCGGGGAGGCTGGGCTACTTGCCCCAAGCTATTGCRGTGTCATCCTGCACGTTCAGGAAAATAAAACACAAGCTTCCTTCTGGCCAGCCTCCAAGGACAATGGTATGGGCTGCAACATAGGCATGGTGGGGATGTATATARTATGGTGCCCAGCGCTGTGGGGATGAACCAGTACCGGGAAACTTGAGAATTTTTTTAACAACTTTCCCCATTGCAGTCCAACCGAGGCTTCTTTCTAAGATAGGTGGTTTTGTTGCTTGTTTTGATACTGGAATGGGTTTGGGAGTGAACAAGTAAGACCTAAAATGGTTCGGGGGGGGGGTGAACTCGGCAAATACCGTCTTTCCTGCGAAAAAAAAGAGACTGTGAGGTGTACGAGAAGCTGCTGCTGCGGTCAGTGCAGGATCTGTGAAGAGCATGATGAGCTCCCTCAACGAACCCATGCAAGGCATCCACAGGGAGTTTGGAAATTCTCTGCAGGGTGAGACAGATGCAACCCCCCCTCCTTTTCGCCGCTTATTGCACTCATTCTGCCCACATTTTCCTTGCCAGCAGCCAGTGAATGGGCAGGAGGGAGGGGCAAAGCCTGTTTAAAAGCTTGGCGAGGGACTGGAGCTTCCGCAGGAGGCTCGGAAGGGACTGCACATGGCCACCACCATGGCACTGCCCGCCCTGGGGCTGGGCACCTGGCAGGTACCTCCATGGGGGCCCGCGCCAAACCACTGCTGGGAATTGCAGTAGATTTTTTTCAGCAAGTTCCTCTCTGGGGTGGGAAAATGCAGTGAATCTTCTATGGGGTGTTTCTTGTCTCTTAAAGACTTTGCTGCAGGACAGGTGTAAAAGACCTGTGAAACCTGAAATGAGCAGGTTGTGATAACAAGGTGATTTTCTTAGCTACGGAAGAAAATTACTTACTACAAAAGTAAAAACTTATGCCTAGCCTTTCTTTTTTCTTTTTTCTTTTTCTTTTAATGCCAGTTATTAATACCCTAGCATGCTGTGTAGGTGTCATCTTTGATGAGTGCACGTAGAAATGGGAATTTAAATGGGAATCAGTGGATTTGGAAATGGGAACTTACATTAACTTCTTAGAGATTGAAGCTAACTTATTTGTATGGCAGCAAATGAGTACATAGCGCTTTGCAGAAAAAATATTTTGGGCAATTCTTTACCTGCAAATATTATATTATTGACCTGAGGTAAGAGAGAAGATTTATGGATGTACTGAGTTATATATGTAAAAAGATTTTGGAAATGAGCTGAAAAATTTAAAAGGAGAGAAAGTGACTTTATTTAAATTAAAAAGAGAAAGAGAATTGCCCCCTGAACTTGAAACTGGAAACTAAATATGTTCAATTGACGCTGCCARATCTATGAATCGCTGTCCAGTCAGCATAAAAGCATCTTAAATTATTTGTGTTGTATTTCTTGATCAGTTGTGGCTAGTCATCACATAATGTATAAAAATGGGGCTGAATTTGTTTAACTCTTTCAGTTTTTGTTGGTCTGATGGCAGAAGACATGAAGAGGCCTAAATAGTAATGAAATAGAGTTTAAAAATGAAGTGTGTGTTGTATGGTGCCTCTTAGGGACAGACCGCCTGTCTCAGTTATACTACCACCTTGTGCTTGTCATATCAGTTGTATTAATGTTATAATTTATGAGATCTCTGAAGGAACCTGTTTGGACAGTAGGACTGAATAGAAGGAAATGTTTGGACACATGATCCCTGCCACCACAAAAATCTCTTATGCCAATGCAATGAAAAGATGCCCCAAAGCCTCTGAGATTACTTAATCAAAGCTATTTGATACTAAGGTTTCCAGTGCGATGTCATCCGCAACGCCCTGTGTTTCAAGCCCTGTGACAATGGGCCCTTTCTTTCCCTCGTCACTCTGATTTCAGGAATTTGAAGTTCTGTTCAATAAGCACAATGTTATAAAAAGTAAGGGATTATTTTTCTGACAAACATCTCACGTTACATATTTTTGTGTAATCATGGGGTATATTACCAGCTTTGTTTCTCCGCTAAGTCCTCCTCCATTCAAAAGCAATGCAGATCACTCATGGTTGTGTGGGTTTTGTTATTTTTTCCCAGGGAGCTCTCTCTCCTCTGCACAGAGCTTTCCCATGCTATGGCAGCATCCAGAGATAAGATACTCTATAATGTCTGGCATTTTTCAGGTGTGGTAGTTCACTAGCTTTCTCAGGACACCTAAGGAGCATTTTATACATCGGAAGGAGTGACATGGGGAAACAGGATGCAAAACAGCCTGTAAAACTTGAAACTGGCTACCTCTTAGAAAAAGTTGATGCAGTTTCTGCTTGATTGTTTCAAATTTAGGCAAGCCAACTAAGCTTGGACTTGGAGACTGGAAAGACTTGGAGAACTGAAATCATCAAAAAAAGATGATCAGCAGGGATGTAATTCAGTTAAATGTAGGAGGTGATCGTGGTTTCAAAGAATGTTGAAGTGTCATTTGATATTTTCCAGAACTGACATCCAGTCGTCAAACAACTTTTTAGCCTCTCCTGCCAAAAATGTGATTTACTTAGCGCCGCAGTGTGTGTTTTACCCAGGAGGTGGCACTGTCCGTAGCGTTTTGCTGTCCTTCCTCATGTTCGTGCCCAGGGCCACCAGGACTTCCAGAGATGATTCATTTGTGCATGTTGCCAGTGTCTCAAGCTAAAATTGCTTTTACTTTTGGGGCAAATTAGAGCGTATTTCAACATATCCTGGGGTCTGAATGTGAATCCCTATAATCCCTATAAAATAGTAGAAGCTGATCTGGCACCTCCTCAGTGATTGCCATATCTGGTTTTACTGTGCTCCAGAGAGCTCATTTTATTCCAGAAAAATAACTAAAGCAAGATCCTGATTATTGTTATCCATCTCATGATTTTGGGGTTTAAAGTCTCCAGGTCTGGAGGACAGCAAGCTTGTTTTTCTACAGTTTCCACTTGTCAGAAAGTTAGAAAAGTTTCTGACTTTTCTTCTTGTTTCAGTCTCTCCGAGGAGAAGCGCGAGATGCCGTGAAGTTTGCCATCAATGTGGGATACCGCCACTTTGATTGTGCCTATGTGTATCAGAATGAGYGTGAGATAGGGCAGGCGCTACGAGAAAAAATTGAGGAGGGGGTTGTGRCACGAGAAGACCTCTTCATTGTCAGTAAGGTATATCTCTAGATAAATTATGTCACGTGAGGGTCTGTTCTTAGGAGGAGAGTCAAAGGTCCCATCGCRCAATGGCCAGAGAATGAAGTTGCTCTGGGAATTAACCCCTTTCTGTTGGGCGTGTTTTGTGGAYGGGGGGAAGGAAGAGGTCAACTCTTGAAAAACATGCTCAATTTGTGGGGGATTTTTTTGTAGTCCATATCCATTGTCAGCGATGGAGACAGGAACTGAGGCTGTGCTCRCAGTTGCCTCTGAGATAGGAAGCATGGCTATTGTATTTGTGGTCACTCCTGCTGCGCTGCTGGGCTCAGCCCCTTAACTCCTGTGTGTTATGTTTTGTTTTGTTTTTTCCCCCAACAACAATGGTAGGAAAAATAAAGTAACTTCTATCTGCTGGAAACTGGCAGGTTGATTTTTACCAGTTTTGCCTCTTTTCTTCATTTTGTGTAATTGTTGTCCACATTGGTGGAATTTTAGAGTATTTCAGTCTCATTTTATTTAAACAATGGGCAGTGCCACAAATAAAATAAGGTGTGCAAAATGGAAACTTCCCCGAGAGGAGAAAATGTGCTATATTGTGACCTGCCCCTGTAGCTGTGCCATGAGTTTGCCCTGCCAAGGATGCTCTGTAGTCGTCAGTTTGGGAGAGCAGCTCATGGGCTCTGTTTTATCCCTGCAGCTGTGGTGCACATTTCATGAGAAAACCCTTGTGAAGGAGGCATGCCAGAAAACACTTGTGGCCCTCCAGCTGGATTATTTGGATCTCTACCTGATGCWCTGGCCCCTGGGATTCAAGGTACTGAGACTTTAATTCCTGTGAGCTCTGTGAGAGCTCTGCCACTTTCCCCTTTGGGACTAGACCYGCCTAATGAGGAGCATTGTTAAACCTCATTAAGGCATAATGACAAACCTCCATATGGAGAAAAGGAAAGACAGGTATGCTCATGCCTGTTTAAGATAGATGTTGTACTGCAAAAGCACCTTAATTTCTGGTACAGCATTTTCATGTCATGGATCAAATTACCATCCACATCACATTCCTCTTAGAATCTGAGATTTGGCTGTGATTTGCTTATTCAGGATCAAACAGTTGTGAATTACTCAGTTCCTATTTTTCTCTCCTCTCTCTACCCCCAGGTTAAATAAATCCTCATTTCACCATTGTGTCCACATCCCTAGGCTTCTTTCAACCTGACAGAAGCACATAAAAAATGTCTGCCCTTCCTCTGCCTGTAGGACAGGTTCTCAAGAAGCAGATTTGCTTAAAGATTACTATGCTCATACAGATTACTATTTTTGGCCACCTCTCTCCCCAGCACAAACTTAAGCCAGGATATCCAGTGTGACTCCAACACCACTTGCTTGTAGAATTTCTAAATGATTTCTTTAACTATATACAATTCAGCCTACCTTAAATACACTTTTCTTTCATGATGACAGGCAGGAGAGGAGTTCTTTCCTGCAGATGAAAATAGTATGATCATTCCCAGTGATACGGATTTTCTGGACACATGGGAGGTAAGTTCCCTGACAGTGAGAAGTTCTTGCTAGTTTGAAATAACAGTCAGAAAACTCTGAGCCTTCCACATCGGGAATGATTTTAAGAGACTTTCTGACATGAAGAATTCCAGTTTGCTGATTACTCTGGGCCCTTGGGCTCCTTCTTGTGATACTTGGCCAAAATTGAGATGCCTTCATGCCCACCGCCTACTAGGCCTGCCAGGTGTGCATAGCTGGAGGAAACCCTTGAGGCTCTGTGTACCCTGCAGTGGCTTGAGACCTGGCTCGAGCTGAGCAGTCCCCACAGCCAGCTCCKTCCCTGCGTACATTGTTGCTTCATTAATTGGTAGATTTAGCTGTAACAAGCTCAACTCCCTCTGTACCTGAGCTGTCCCTACCACAGCAATGCTCATGTACCTGAGAGTCCAAATTTTCTTCCCCCAGAAAGTACTGGGAGTGGCCAGAGTCCATTGCTGAAGCTGTGTGTGCAGTACTAACAGGCACAGGCGCAGGCCGTGTGCAAGTCAGGACTTGGGCGCAAGCTCAAGCTTCTGCTTGGCTGATGGTTCGGGCTTCCCTTCCCTTCCACCCACCGGTGGGCTCAGCCGGGCTAGGTGGGAGGAGGACCAGGGGTTCACCAGTGAGAAGGATCCATTGATGCTTCTCCCTTCTGCCAGATGAAGAATAAAGCACATTTTCATTGTTCATTTGAAGGAAAAAAGAGGACATTTCAGGCTGCTCTTCATGATAACAACTTGAAATAAAAATTATTTCCGTTTTGAAAGAGATGTATCTGCTCTAAAGGTTGTGTAATAGATTATTTTCTCCTGTGTTTCTTTTATGCAGGAGGTGCCAAATTAAGTAGGGCTGATCTAACTGTTGTTTGTTAGTGGGAAAGAACTATGGGTGGGGGGGAGAAGGGCAGCTCATGCTATACTGCTATTGCCTGATGGTACATCTCCCTTGGGAAATCAAGAAGTGTAGACGATCAGGTATTCTGTTCTAGTTCTTCCAAAATAGCTCCTTATTAAGCTATTCTGTTCCAAACTACAAGCTTTTTAATTAATGGATAATTGTTTTGTAGCCAGAGGAATTATTTTAAAAAAAACTTTTATTTTGGAGCAGAAGGTCTACTTGGGGATAATATTCTAAAGCAGTTGTACTGTACTGAAATAATCATAGTGGAATAATTATTAATCTTGAATATTGCTATTATTTATCTGTATTATAATAATGCTCAAGAGCCTAAGTCCTTGACCAGAGTCTCACAGTTCATTGTGCTGTACAAACAGCATATCAGAATAAGATCCCAGCCACAATGATTTTTACTATTGAAGTTTTTGTGCAGACATTTTTTCCAGATGAAGAAAAGATCTCAATTCAATAGCAAGTCTGATACTGTAGTATTTCTAGGCTATGGAAGAGCTGGTGGATGCAGGACTAGTAAAGGCCATTGGAATCTCCAACTTCAACCACAAACAGATAGATCGGCTCTTGAGCAAACCAGACTTAAAATACAAACCTGCAAATAATCAGGTAAACTGTTCTCAGACTCATTAATAGTGATGTAACACCTGTCTGTGGTATTGCATTTAATGGGACATCTCTGGCAGTGAAATAGCTTTTATGACAAGGCTGTGCTTTTTGATATCCCTGCAAGAGAATACCTGTATTKGGCTAAATTATAAAGCAATGGAAAACGCAGAATTTTCTATACTCTTACTGCATGGGAAGCCTGTGCCATTCATGAGTTGAAAGCCCAAAGCTTCACATTCTTTTGACAGCAGCASTGAACTGGTGCAGGGTGAGAGCCAAGTGCTGTAGCCGAGCCCTTTGCCCTCCCAGTGCCAGCCCCAGCGCTGGGCAAAATGAGGCTGCATGAAAAGACAGGATCAGAGCTTGGCTCTGAGCACCATTGGGTTGGGTGAATATGTAGGGCTGGATAGGATAGGGGAAGAAAGAGGACTGAAAAAGGGTTTACTTGGGTTGCAGAAATAGAGAAACAGGGGAAACGGGCTCTGGTTGCACAGCGACCTGAAAGGGGACTCGATGGGGCAGGGAAGGGAGGAAGCTCTGACGCGGGGTGAAGGTCTCTGAGCAAGGACACTGCTGTAGCTGCGGAAAGAGCTGCCTTCTCAGAGCTGATGTGGGGTCCATTATGTGGGGCTTGATAGGTCACCATAGTGATGCTGAACCTGGAAGTAGCTTCATGAAAATATCAACTGCTTCTGGAGAAACCTAATATTTGTGTCTGCAGATTGAGAGCCATCCGTATCTTCCCCAGGAAGAGCTGATTAATTTTTGCCACTCCAAAGGGATCTCTGTAACTGCATATTGCCCCCTTGGAGCTCCCAACTGGCCGTGGTAAGAATATTTTGTGAGCCTTCTTTCTTAGACATAAATAGGAGTCAATACTATAAACAGTCTTAGTACGTGGACAAGATCTGATAGAGCAAAACTTATGCAATTAGAAAAATACTTACTAATTTGTTAATGAAGGCAGGGAATGGAGCAGCGAGAAAACGGTGAATTAAAGTGTGTGAGATGATATTTTCCTATCACTTAAATAATATTCTTACACAACAGAGCTTGAGGGAGAAGACAGTAGTCTCCTTCAGTTGCTGAAGTCTGCTTTTTATTTTCACAGGTCCAAGCCTGAGGATGTTTCCCTTCTTGATGACCCCCAAATTAAGGAAATTGCACTCAAGTACAATAAAACCCCAGCTCAGGTAAACAGTAGACATAGTTTTTTCCACAGTGACATGTATTTTTCCCTCCTGTGCTAAAGTAATTATTTACAAAACCATTTTGGAAAGCTGTGTTCCAGTTATGCGTCCCTTCTCCAATGTAATGCTTTTAAAAAACTATTTCTGGTATTAGTTTTAATGGCTGACAGAAGATTGCTAGTCTTTAGGTCTTTAGCTTTTACCTGGTGGGGTTTAATTGGCAAATTAGCCACCTCTGCCTGCAGCATCCTGGCCAGCTCTGCATTTTTATTCAATATGTTCTCATGTTGTCATCTCAGCTCCAGACACAAYAATGATTAAACGAGCTTGTGCAATAAATAAGGGTCTACCAAAGTGCTTTTCCTMATATTTTCCTATGTGATTAATTTCTGTTTATCAGTAGAGTTACTTCCTGTGAAGCATGTAGGCAAGTATGATTTTTTTGGCTTTCAGAAAACAGGCAGAACTTCTCAGCTGTAAATCCCAATCTGTTCCTGCAGGTGCTTATCCGGTTCCAGATTCAAAGAAATGTGAGTGTAATCCCCAAATCTGTCACTCCACACCATATCGAAGAAAATTTTAAGGTAAGAGGGTACATTGCAAACTTCTTTTGGTGTTTAAACTCTTATGCAGAAAATCCATTCTGCCAGTGTAACAAAGCACCCCTTTCATACTTAGAGTTGGGAAAAAACTTGTGTCTGTCAGATATCACGTAGGTTACCTCTTGGTAAAGGCTAAAAGTTGCTTTAAAAATAAGGACTCAAGTGTCCTTCATTAGAACAGATCAAGTAAGAGATATTAACCTCTCCACCTCGTGATAAGAACATGACATAATTAGGCTATCACCAGCATTATAACTTTAAGCCTTTTTTCATTGTTCACCACAAACACGTGCATCCATTGCAACACTTCCTAGTGCCTCAGCAAATACAATGCTTTTCTACTTATGTTTTTGGTATTCTTTCTGTAAATGAACTTATACATATCTTTTTGCAAAGCAAAGTAAAACAGCTGTTTGGGATCTTTATTCAGGTGTTTGATTTTGAACTGGTTAAAGAAGAGATGGAAACAATCCTTAGTTTTAAGAAGCGATATCGAATCTGTGCATTAAGCCAGTGAGTATCTCCTCCTCCTCTCTTGATCCTGCAGCAGAACACACATTGGCTATCCCCTTAACAGACAGCATTTGATAGCCTCACTTTAAAATACAAAATAGGGTACCTTTWCCAATACCTGGTCACATTAGTAACTACTGGAGCTCAGCAATAGGGCTTACTAGAGCACTGTCTATCTTGCACAGGTTGTTGGTGTTGGGATTTTTGTATGTTGTGCGTTGAGACACCTTTTAATGGATGCATACCAAACTGCTCTTCCAAAGTCAAAACTGGCTGCAAACTCCAGTTTGGCTGCAATTTTTCTTTGTTTTGTTTTCTTTAGCTACTTTAYATGATATGGTCAGTGTAAAGAAATTCCATTTTAGGAATGAGTTGTAAATTTGTTTGAAGTGAAAAGTTGTGCCTGTGTATTTATGCCCACATTATTAGGGCAGTGTTTACATAATAGACTGGCTAGACCCAGATTTCCAAGGTCTGTGATTTATTCTGCTGTCCAGGTTACCCACTTCTATAAYAGAAAACTGCAAACTCATGAGTTCATGACAGTGGCTTATATTATAGAGAAGTCTGGTAACTTCAAGTAAGCAAAACATGCCTTATTCTTTGAGAACAAGCTCATGGGTATATCTGAGAGTTACAGAGTATTGACACAGAGTATTAACTTTCACTGCCATGGGTACACTAAGGAGATTCACTTCAGTGTTTTCATCAGTTTACAGTTTTGCAGAGCTTTTGTCAGGGGGAAAAAAGCTATTTCTTTTTAGTTTTAAGCCTATATTCTTAATGTATTTTAACCATACTCGCTTTTTTTAGATGCAAAAATCACAAGGACTATCCTTTTTCAGAAGACTAATACTGGCATTATCGTGAGATCCTTCAGGAATTAGAAAGACTGTATTTTCTTGTTTCAAGTGATTTGTAACACTTCATGTACACTAAATCACAGCATAAGTACAGTATGTATTGTACGATGGAAGAATGTATTTCACAGGAATTCTGAAGAGTAGCTTCAAGCATGCTTGTTTGCTTCCCTTATTATCAACCACAGTTACATTAACCCTTTTTCTATATCTTTGTTTTGATCTTATAAATACATATACTCAATTGTAGCAAATATATATTCTATTAGCATGTAGTGATGACAATTAAAGTTTAATCCTGAATCTGTGGAACTTGTAAAAAAGCAGTCTTAGTTGTAAGTCTTGACAAATCTTACAGAAATTTAAAGATTCTCCTATTTGTTGTATTTTCTGACTAAAAGTCAAAGCATGCTAACTGTATCTTCTAGCTGTTACTGTAAGACAACCCATTTGACATCAGAAACTCTTATGAGGTAAGACTACATATATATGTGTATATATTTTGATTCTCACCAAGTTCAGTTCATTCAGTAGAATTGATTGAAAGCTCTTTGGAGCACACTGCTGAATTGTTTCTGGAGCAGTCTGCTTAATGAGGGTTCTTATTTATGAACTGTTAAATACTAATATACTGGCAGGAGAGTTGTATGTTTAGTTTGTCATATCTGCAAGAGTATATAAATGCTGCCTTTGTCAGTAGAACAGCTGCAGTTAAGACTGAATCTCTCAGCAAATCCAAAGTCTGATAAAGGACAAATAGAGGGATAGTTCTTGCTTGGCATGTAACAAGCAGGAAAGTGCAGAAGCCAACAGGAGATTCTCCCCTCCCTTGTACTGCTTCCTGTATACTGTTTCCTTATGTTTTTGCCCAAAAGATATTAGATTTTTTTTATTTATTTATTTTTTACAAAAAAAAAGAAAATCAGTGCTACTGCAGCTCATACATCTGCTGAAGTTTTAATATAGTCTGTAAAGACTTGCTCTTGAACTCTAACATGTGACTCAAAAATCTTGGTGTTCCTTTGGGGTCTTTYGGTCCACTCGAAGAACAATGTTGATCACTACTGCCTGCAGCAAGGAAGGATGATTATGTAATTAAGGTTCACGACTAGGATACAGACTTCATGGCCAAGTGATTTTCTTTGTAGTTGMGTTTTTTTTTTTTTCCTTTTAAGGTCTGTAAAGGAAATGATGACATACCTTTAAGCTACTTTAGACCTTTGCAAGATGTTTGAATAAAAGGTGCCCTAGAAATGGCAAAACACTTCTACCAAATAGTAACTCTTCAAAAGAAACAAGAGCTGGCTGGAATAAGCCTATTAGCAACTGATGCTAAACACGGTGCAGTAATATGGATAGGCAGGTGCCTATTGTAGCAGGTACTCCCCCCCCCCCCCTTTTCTGAATATGCTAAATTGAAAAGAGTAGCTGTTACTGCATAGCACAATAGCGGTACTTAGAAAAGCAGCTACATGGAAGGTACTGTGCTTTAGGTGACCAGACTGTGGCCTTCTTGCAACATGAAAGACTCTTAAGAAGAACTTAGCTTTACTGAAGCAACAGTCAGGTTGCCAACTTATAGCACTACAAGCTACAGCCAACTAAAGGCTCCAGTAGAGCCTATCTTGAAATACACTCTGCTTCATAGGAATTTTCTAGACACATTCCAGTTTAAGCACAGCTTGAAGAAGTTATTTACAGGATGTTTATAGATTGTGTTATGCAGGAAGTCAGACTAGATGATCACAGCAGCCATATAATAGGAAAAAAAAAAATCAAAACAAGCTAGAAGCCAGAAACTGTGCATTTGTTTTACAGACAATAGATTTTTTTTTTCCAGCTGCAGAGACTTAAGCAAAGGTAAAAGGAGAATTTGGGTTAGTTAGTTATGGGGAAATAAAATAGCAGCAACAGTAGTACCTTCTAATTTACAGCAGAACTGCAGCCAGATGACTTGCAATGTGGACAAGGTGATTGTACGCTAATGCCCTGATACAGTGACAACGTGGTCAGAGGTGGGTAAATGAGAGGTAAAACAACTCAACTCAACTCCTATTTTAAGAGGGAAGTTCTGGGAATGAGTCATCAGCAGAGCCTTTCTAGCAGACCATTGCTGCCTCACAGCAGCCTGCAATAGCAGTAAACCTACTGCTAGAAGCTGTTTGAGGAATTCACTCAGCTTCATCAGTTCAACTACCCTGGCACACATGTATGCAGCCTTGAAATTGTTTTAACTGCATCTTCAATCTGTAGAGATGAAACTGCTAGGCATAATCATCTTCCCTGTCTTGTTTTTGCCGGTTCCAGAGTCTCTTCTGTGTTTTTTGTGAATTCAGACTTTGCTGTACATAGAACCTACTTGTCAAAAAAAGAAAAGTTGCCATTAGAGAGACAGACTTGGGCTTCCTTAACAGCTGCTGTAAATTCAGTTGACAAAAGGAGAGCAAGCATTTGTTGGTCAAATCACTTTAGCAGAAGAAAGGGAAGGACAAGTTATAGCCATCTTCTAGCAGAGTTATGCTTGTTCTGTCAACGCAGGAAGCTGTAGCACAGAGGTACTGCCACATACTACTAAGTGTTGAGAACTCTCTAATCTCCGTCTTCAGATTCATCTGACCCCCGTGTTAATAGGCACACATACTCCCCTTTCCATACTGATGGCTAACCTAACTGCATCATGCTATCAAGGCAGCCTCAAGGGATACACAGGGGTATTCTGTCTCCACATGTCTTTCACCATTTGTCAGAGTTATTAATTCCCAAGCTCTGTGAGTATCTAGCACAAGAGCAGGTGGGTAAGAGGCTACAGGTCTATCACTTCATATGCCTGAAGACAAGGCTTTTTTTTTTTAATTTTTTTTTTTTTTTAAAGCCAAGAGAACACATGCCAAACTACGAGAAAATGCTTCAGGAAAAGAATGTTTATTGTCCCACTGTACAAGACAGCATACTCCTGTTCAAGGCACCATGAGCATCTCTAGGGAGTTGAGCAAATTTCTCACTGGAGAAGTAACAGCTTCTCTCCCCATGCGCGTACAGGCTACACTACAGGGCCCTCCTCAGCAGCATAATCCACTGCTTTCAGGTGGAACTACAGCAAGAGGTTTAGATTACTGCCAGCTCACTTTCAGTTTCCATAAACTRCATAACAGTTGAGACCAAACCTGCAGTCCTGTCTTTCCTAGTCAGCAGTGAGYTTATCACTGGATTGAATGCAGTGAATGGAAATACCCTTAGTTTAGCATTTCCCCTTTGCCTTTGTATCACAGCATGCTGTCCCATGACTTGGGCTTTTGTTGTGCAGTACATCCATTCTGCTATAATCAGACCTGCATTAAGTTCTAAAGGGTCTGGATGGAAGAAAGAAGTGTTATGCCCATGTTTTAGAAAACAGGCTGACCTCARTGAGCAGTGGGTAAAGTTGAGAACTTTTTGCTGATCACTGCTATTCAGGTGGGAATGTCTGGGATTATAACAGACAAAACATTGACTTCAATATCATTCAAAAGCAAACAGAATGAGAAACAGAATAAGACAGAGATCCATTCATTGCACAAACTTTTTGCATTCAGTCCTGCATTCTAGTCCATCCCTCCCTGTGTCTTCAGAAAAAGAAACAAAAACAGAAGACCACACAAACGCAAAAGATTTATGGAAAATTGACTGGGATGATCAAGGGCATGTAAACTTAAAAAAAAAACCAAAACACACAAGCAGCAATTAAGTAGGCTTTCCATGACAAGACACCATCACAGGGAGCTATGCCAGAAGTCTACAAAATTACGTGCAGCTTGGAAAGTGGGAATGGGGATAGATCAACTGCTGATCTCCTCCACTGTAAGAAGCAGGGACACCAAACGAATCTAGCAGACAGACCCAAAGCAAGTGAAGAGACATTGATTCTTCACAAAATGGGTGGTTAAGTTACGAAAATCCTTCCCTTGGTATGTTATAAATTCAGAAGGTAATTAAACAAGCTCAGAGGAGAAAAGGTAATTGATGGGTGTTAAACACAAAGCCAAAATTTGTGCTAAGACCTTAAGCTGCAGTCACTSAAGGCTGGGAAACTATTCAGAGAAAATACCACTGTAATGCTCAACTTGCTCATATTCTTAGACAACATGTTTTGGCCACTGTTGGAGACAGGATGCTGCAGTAGGTGGGTATTTAGTCCAATTCAGTTCATATCAACTGGGTTATGATCAAGCTTATTTTAACAGATCAACCTATTTTACTTGACATGCAGTTAAGGAAACAAARTCAACCAGTTCAGAGCAGCTAGACCGTATTCAAGGGTGTTTTTTCCCCTTTATTTGCTTAAGAATTTCAGAAAAGATGTAGTTTTGCAGATATTTGTAACTAATGGTCTATGCCRTGCACTTGATTAACAATCTAAAAATGCAAGAACAACATGGCTTATGAAAGAGATTAAGAAATTGCCTCTAAGTTTAATTAAACAAGGCCCTGCCAGATTACAGCAGGGTCTGCATCCCCCCTGCCCCCTTTTCTTTTTTAAAGTGACCAAGGAAGGAGCAGAGGGGAATGATAAATAGTTATTGATAGAGTTTATAGCTAACAAACTAGGAGAGTATTAAGTGATTAAAATAACTTGTCCTGAGACAACTGCTCTCTGCCCATAATAAGCAAAAGACTCCATATTTCTGGTCATATTTTTGACATAACAAGTAAAGATTAAAAGCCCAAATACAGGATTTTCTCTTCCTGTTTTGAATAAGTTTTCTGTACCCCAGATTTCACAACTCTGCATAAATGTTACAATATGTACTTTTGCCAGTCATGTGAGCTCTGCAAGGAGATACATGCTGCCTTCCCCTCCCCAGAGAGGAAAAAAACCCCCAAACCCCACGACTAAATTATAGAGCATCATACAAAGAAAGTAATTCCAGCCAGCCAAGCTTGTGGATTAGTGTTCCAATATCAGAATTTAAGCCATTCCCCCCCCCCCCCAAAGAATATTTGCAATCTGAAACGTGTACTGCAGCTGTAGGACTATTTGTAGTGTCCTGTCACCAACAAATTTTTCCTGCAAGAGGCGGCAGGATGCCAATTCCAGTTCCCTCTTGCATTCTCCTCTGCCACCCAAACTCTTCCTCCACCCCCCCAAATGTCTCTTGCCTCCTCCAATGAAATATTATCACAATTTTTCTCTCCCTGTTCCTCTGATAAACCAGTTCACCACTTTCTTCTTTGCTTTTCCCTACTATGGAAATAGACCTGTTCTCTCAAAAACTGTGCTCTTTTTACTTGATACCAGGTTAGCAGGACTACTTCCCCCCCACCCCCCCTTCTTCATTCTAAGCAATGAGTGCAAATTACAAGAAAACAAGTTGAGTTGATTCTGAATCTATAGCTCCCAAAAACATTATTTCTGTCTCCTGCTCTAAATCTCTTCTGTGGGCTGGACTCACCTTCCTATAGTGTGCTGCAGTATCACATCAGCCTAACTGCTGCAGCAGTCCTGAGAAAGTCTAACAAAAGAGGCTAACAAGGGGAGCTGAACTACAAGTTAATGGAAAAAACAACCCCCAAAACCAAACACTTCATTGGAAAAGCTACAAGATTATATTTGTCCTTAAAAGTTTCTTTGATCAGAAACCCAGAGTTCTGTCAAGTGACATTAGAAAAAACAAATGCTGTGAATAGTTATAGCAGGAAGAGCTCAGTTAGCAGGAATGCTGGGCTCCGGATATCTAATTCTTTGATCTTTCCACRTTACCTTTTAGGAGATTAAAGGATCTCTCTACACTGGTAGAGAGAGAGTGGCACAAATACAGTGGTACAATAGCTTAATTTATTTTACTATAACAATTCCTAGATCAACCTAGATTAAATGAAGAGTTGGCTGCAATCTACAGACTGGCTCTTCCCCTATTCTTAGCCTTCTTATAGAAAGTAATTATATCTGGCCTTGAAGCAGCCAAAATTGATATGGGTGACAGCATTTCTATCATTCACTTTCTTCCCACTCCTCATCTTTTCTGAGAACAGCCCGCTTTCTGTTCAAGCTTATGCATCCTTGTCCCTTCCCTCAGGTGCTTCTTCCCTTAATGAGTCCTGGTTTTGCCTCCGTTCCCAAATTTCACCAGCCRTCCAAGCCCTCTGCCAATTAAGCACTGCATTGTGTGTCCCAGAATGACCCTTTCCAAATTCTTTCCTTCTAAGTCATCGAGCGAAATACAGAGCGAGCCTGTTAGGATACCATTCCACCCATTGCACTAGCTACTCTTCCCTCTGCTGCCAAGCAGTCTGTCCGAAAGTCTTCTCCAGTAAAATTCCTACTTGGAGAATGGAAAGTTTCTGGCACAGAAGCTTTCATGAAGTTAGTCAAATGAAAACAGAGGAAATTAATAGAACTTGTGGTACTACTCTGAAATCTTTGCTGCCCAACGTAACTTCTTGCTCTAACACACTGGTCACGTAAAAAGGTGATTTCCAAGCAAGTCAATACTGTCCAAAACAGTTTTCTGTCAGAACTCCTAGACTAATCTCAGACCATGAGCTGTTCTGTTTTTCTTTTAGATGCCTCTGGGCTTCTATTTATTGCATTATAGATTTACAAAAACTACTTTCAGAGCTGAAACTTTGTATTTGCTTTTAAGCCCAGAATTTAAAATGACTATAATCCATTTATGTGAAGAAAAGCAGCATTAGAGAGAAGAATATTGCTCAGAATCAGAAACTGATCCCTGCCCCCCAGTGTAATTTAAGTTTAATCTTATCCATTCAGCCTGTTATAAATTATTCTGACCAAAACTGTGTTGCATTTAAAGTCTAGTCTCAGCTATAATGGAAGATTTTAAAAGAAACACTTGAACATAATTATATTGGGTAAACACATTTTGTTAGTGTTCATCTGGGCATATTTAATTAATATGGCTCCCTAGCAATCTTTACATCATCACAATACTAGCAAACAAGACCACCTACTTAGCAAGTAGGTTCTGAGAGAAAACAAACATTTCATTACAGTGCATCTTAAGCTAGCTGACTTCCCTTTAAGGGATGCTATGCAATTATGTAATCAAAATCCCACCTTAGGTGTCTCCCTTCTTTCATCTGCTCAGAAAGAACCCTCTTTCTACCAGACTACACAACCACCTTCAGAGGATAGTCTCTAAATCAACTCAGTCCTTAGAGGGAAGCCGGGGGGGGGGGGGGAACGACAACAGTTACATACAAACATAAGAAAACCACCCCAAAACAAATGTTTTTACAAGACAGATCTGAAGTGTCCAAATGCATTTTGTGAATAGGCTTAGACAACTCTGAGAAGGCAACAACTTCAGATTCATTACCTGTACTGAGAACACCATAAGTAAAACAAAGGACAAACATACCTCACAAATGTCAACATTTGGCTAAAAGCCTACTTGAACACAGTAATAGAAGTTTCTGATCTGCTACTTCACAAAAACAGGTTTCCAAGAAACTCCTATGTTATTTTTATTATTTGCAAATGGTTGCTTGCACAGATACAAAAGTCTTTCCTGCAACATATGCGCTGCCTGCCTTAAAGCTGCATATTTTCTACTGCCTACAGAATCCTATAGGATTCTGTGTAGGCTTAGTATCTTTAATGGAATGAGTTTTCTACTAGCCAAAATACACTATCACTTAAGTAAAATAAAGACTGATTTAAACTTTAGTATATTAGCTGTCAGACATCTCAGAACAGCCGTATTAAAAAAAAAAAAAAGGCTCAAGCAGACTCAATGGGCATAGGTACCTTACACTGTTCTTGTGTACTCTGCATGTGCACTAGCCTAAGAGCATCTTGACAGCTAGCACATTACATGCAAGAAGTTAACACCAACAGCAGAYGAGCTTTTGGCAGGCAGTCATTAGCCTCGCTTTTGTGTAATGTCTAGAGACAGCTGGGCATAAAGCAGCTACTCCAGTATGACTGCCATTAGAGCATTGCTGAAATAACCATCTCATCACACACAGTAATGAAACTACATTTTATTATAAGCAAAACCAGCTTTTAGACTGCTAAGAAACCAGGACCTATATACTTCTGAAAGAGCTACCCACATAGCAACTGCTATACTTAGAAACTAGTACTTCCCATTAGAGAAAAAGTAAAAGCATGGAGTGTTACACAGAAACAAAACCAAACCCAAAGGTAATTATAGAGAAAAAGCTGACCTCAAATGAATTATGCACAATCTGTCATATCCTGGTCCTTCCATACAACAATAATCACTAGCTCCAATCCCCAGTACTTCAAAACGAAAGTGATTGGTTGTAACAAACTTTCTCAATGTTTTCTGCTTACCAATTCCAGACAGGCAGTTTGGCAAAGACAGTCTATTACAGTCCACACAGCGTGCTCTTCAAAAACATTTTGCCATTTCTTTCTTCCAAAAAGGAAAATAAAACAAAGTCACCGAATACATACACTGCATCATTGTAGGCAAAAAAGGGACTGATGCAGTGAAAAAGCTACATAGATCAACAACTCGTAGGCAACAGCAGAGGCATCTGACACCAGGAGCGTGRAGAAAGGCAGGAAACCACCATCTTCAGTATTCTGCATTGAAAGGGTACTCCTTGTGATTTTTGCACCTGAAAAATCAAAACAAAGTTTTACCTCATGGCTGAGGTAAACACTATATACAGCTGTAGTCACTGTGAAGATCAACCAAAGCAGGAGCTCAGCTGTATAAAAGCAGTGACAGTTTGTCCCAGATTGCTGTTTTCCTTGGTGATGTGTTGCATCTGTAAACTGAAGAATTCTTGAGTGCCTTCCTGTTATTCAGGCTCAGAATATTCACCTCAATTCAGAGGTGATGGGACCTAGGTGCTTTGTAGATAAGTCAAGTTTACACTGTTTACTAGCTGAAAGACCTTTTTGTAGCCTATCAACAAAGAATTCATATCTGACTTTAGGCTTCCAAGCTGCAAATTCCTGTATTATACTTATGTTCACCCACTTCATATCACCCATGAAGAAAATAGTCAGTTTTATAACATACTACAGGGCATGGCAGAAAGTCCCAATAAATTCTACAAGCAAAAATAACCACGACACGGACTGTCTCCTGCTCATTTCTCTAATACGGCCAAAAATCAAAATTATGAATTAGAACTCTTCTGTTGGAATTAAGATTAAAAAAAGCTTCATAGAAATTTTGAATTCAAAATGAACATGAAGCTTGATTTATGTTCAATGTTTGGTTCATATAATGTAGATTTTCAACCCAACTCCGAAAAATTATTTGGGGGATTAACCTTTGCAAATTTGAGTCTGCATATACTGAATTTCACCCAAACCTATTATCTATAGCTTTCTATACAAAAAATTCCCTATACAAAATATTTAYAACTTAAGGGTTGGGGAGTGGGTGGGGCAGGGGGGGGAAGCCACTCACGTGCTCATTGCACAGACTCTCCAGTTTCTGTTAAAGCTGAGAATGGTTGCCATCTCCTCTTTAGTCAATTCAAAGTCAAACACCTAACAGGAGAAACAGCTGGAAGTCATCTCTTGGAACAACCCAAAGATTGTGGGATTCACAAGATTCAAGAGCAAGTCCACACTGGAAGGGTGCTGGTTAGAAGGAGCGATGGCCTCATGCAAGAGCGAAGGGGAAAAGCAGTCTGTAGGCATTTCCAAGACTCCACTGGCAGGGGGAGGAAAACACCCACCCACCCACCTACCCACCACAGTTGCAGGTAATGTGTCTGCTGTTCCAAGAAGCTGGGTGAGCAGTCAGTGTTGCAGCATGCCTCCATCTGTGGAGATTGCATCTATCTGTCCTACTCCAAAGGAACACCTGGAAGACTCTCCTGTAACCCATTAATCCAGCTGGGTTTCTTCTGAAATCCTGATGTCCAATGTCAGTCAGAGATGGCTGAATTCAGAGGAGCAACTTGGTGTACGGACACGAGAATGATTTTCTTAATGTTGCTTTGCCCTACGTAAGACTTTTCTGGCATGTTACTGCACTTGGGCTCCATGTGAGCCCTGCCTGCTGATTCATGCACAAGCACCAGAACAGGAAGCATCATCTAAGGTGACTGTTAAGGTTACCAGTGCACTGCTTCCAGGAGCTCTGTTCACTTCTGCTCTGTGAACTGCAGTTGCTACTTTAGCCCTCACTAGACCATAGCTAAACAGACAGAGAAAAAGCCCAGTGCTCTTGTCTGAGGAGGACTTGGGAAGGGTAAGAAAGGATTGCTGCTTGCTCTGCAGGGGGAAGGACTGCCGTCCCTGAAGGGCAGCACCCAGGCTGCCATGTAATCACTCACCTTGGAGTTCTCCACAATGCGCTGTGGTGTGACAGACTTGGGAATCACAACCACATTTCTCTGGATGTGGAACCGAATGAGAACCTACAAGAGCATATCAATGGGTCAGAGACAAGATGGCTCTTGGTCTGTAATAAGCAGAGCCTGTCCCAACAGCAGTTTGCTGTAATGTGCATGATTCAGCAAAAATAATTCATTTCTACGTATCAAATGATTCCTGTACTCGAGGCCTAGACAGCACTTCTAGAAGAGCAAAGAGAGACGTGGTAGAGCCCACAGAAAGGTCTCCTTTCTCCTCCCCCATCCAGTTTTGGGACAGTCASTTCCTTCCCTTCACACCCAGACTTTAAGCAGTCATTGCAAGGGTTTCATTCTCTGCAACAGCACTTGAGATTGGGAAACAACATCTGAAGATGGGCTGAGAATCTGCTGCTTTTTGAGTGTCAGAGTCCCTTCAAGCACACACTGCAGGCCACACACCAGGAAAACACCTGCATTGCTACTGTACACCACAGAGGGTGTACAGCTCACAGGGAATGAAGAGTCAGGCTGTACCCACARCCTGTTGTTTCCTTACAGCTGTGTTCCAGGAAMCAGTACCCTATGCCCTGCACCACCTCTACTTACCTGTGCTGGGGTTTTGTTGTGCTTGGCTGCAATCTCTTTAATCTTGGGGTCATCCAGAAGGGAAGGATCCTCTGGCTTAGCCCTGTATGGAGAACAGAAGGCCAATGGTGAGGAACCTCTTTAGCAAGACCCTACCTAGCAACAGAAGGCCACATCTAGCTGAATGGGTAACAGTGCAGTTGCAGTCTCAATGCTTCGAGCATCAGTCATGCCAGCTGCCTTGCAGATTGCAGAGCAGTCTTACCATGGCCTGTCTGGAGAGCCAAGAGGACTGTATGCTGTCACAGCAATCCCTTTGGACTGGCAATACTTGATCAGCTTCTCCTGGGTAAGGTATGGATGACATTCAATCTGCCAACACAAGAGCACAGAGACTGACAGCGGCAGAACTGCTGTAACTTGCTCCAGGGATCTTTTAAGCCAATCACAAGCTGACTTTTGTTTTTACGTGATATTATGCAGCCTTTGTTCTGTATTTCCCCCTTCCTTTTCTACTGCTTGTAGTAGTAGTGCACCTTGCAAGTGAAGTGGTCTAAGGACTGTAACACCACTCTTTAGAATTACCTGATTTGTATTGTCCCCAACATAAGAAACCATCACCCGCATAATTGCTAAAGTGGGACAGCACAATAAAATCSACATCCAGAACTGTGTAAAATCTTAACAATAAGATAGCAGAGTAATACAAGTACAAGGTTCTCTTTTCTTCCTTGTTTAAGCATGCCATAATGTTTCTACAAGTAGCACATTAACTTTAATACTAGTATTGTTTAATTCTCTTTTATCTGCTTCATATCAGTACTTGTGTTGGATACTTGCAATCTGCAAATATGAGAATGATTGCTACAGATCTTAGACCTTCAGATTACTGTCCATTATAGAATCTTTTCTTAAAGACACATACATATGCTTATTATCAGTTTCCATAAGAATACCTATGTAACTGAATTCAGATTGCTTATCAGTGGATCCATACTCTATCAATTTAATGCACCAGTATACAGTATACTACAGACGTTATTCACGTATCAGAAGGCAGCAAATGAACATGAGCAATTAATACTTTAGATAGAGGGATTTTCAGGGTAATTGCGCACTGAGGAGCACCACTTTTCTTTCATCAGGCAAAGCCAAGAACCTTTTTGACTGTATTGTCATTCAAGCCTTCAAAGTAGCTACCACCGCATTCAGAGGGGAAGTCCCTGGAAACTTATGCTGCTGGCAGGTGGAGCAAGAGACCCTAAAACATGGGATCACTTTACAGCCTTTTTTTTCAATGGTTCTAGCTACTTGCTGCTATCTGAAGCCTGTGTGGCTGTTTCCTTTCTGGGGTGTGGTGGAATATTAGACACAGAATGTGTTACTCAGTTTTTAGGACAAATTACACATACTTATTTTTCTTCAGCAGCTCCAGAAACTCAACCATTCATACAGTAACAGAACATTTAACCAAATTGTTTATTCTCTCAAGTATTCAAAAGGCAGAATTCAGGCTATATCTGGAACAAAGGATGTAATGCAAAGTCATCCTTATTTCTCCAGTGTAGCTCTAGCCAAAAAGCTTCTGAGCTTCAAGTCTTATGTTTGGACCAAAGTGAAAAGCCTATGAAGTACATTTAAACTACTATTAAGCTCCTTACTGAACTAAACTAGTCTCATTGCAATGTACCTGCTATCTTGCCAGCTTCATTTCTCACTGAATTAAGTTGATATGGATACTGACTGCATTTATAATTTAATAAGAATGGGAATGTCACTGAATACATGGGCTGGACTACATACAAGCCAAATCTGAGTGGAAAAGGGTTTGTAGGAAGAACTATCATCTTGTAAAAGACAAGCTTTCAGGCATGCAACTTTTTCTTCAGAAGCACTACATTTTGAAGCACAGACTGAAACCAAGTGCTCTGAATTTAACTCTATTACCATAATGAGTTGAGAAGAATTGTAGGCACAGAAGAGATGATAAAGCTCAGTATCCCCTGTGCAAGAGACAGAGGGGTAATTATCAACTACAAGGTTCCTTGGCAGCCAGGAGTGGCAGATGCTGAAAGATACAAGACTTCTTTCACATCTCCTAGAAGTGCATTGAGCCTGATAATGAAAAGAGTTATGAAACGTTGAAACATTTTGGCAAATGCAAAATTCAGGTATGTTGAACAGACTTTCAGAAGACTCCCATTAGCTTTCAAAAAAAAAGTGTTAAAATCTATTCTAAGATATGTCCTGTTTGACAAGAGYGCACACTGCAAGTTGTTAAGTTTGCAGGTGACACCAAATTGAGGGGACCAGTCAATACACTCAAGGGCAGGGCTGCCATTTCAGAGGGTCATACTCAGGCTGCAGGAATGAGCCCAAAAGGAACCTTAGGAAATTCAGCAGGGATGAAGGCAGAGTCCTGCCTCTAGGAAGGAAGTGCCCCTGCAACTACACAGGCTTGGGCCTGACTGCTGAGGGAGCAGCTCTGCTGAAAAGGCTGTGGGGGGCATGTTGGGTGASTGAAGAGTTAACACGACTGAAAAAGTCTGCCAACTGATATGCTCAAGGCTGCAGACTAGAAGAGCTACCAGGACTAAAGAACTCTGCCATTTGACAAGGCCAAGGAATCTGCATGGACCTGCAGGGAGGGGAGAAGCGATAYGGAGGTGTTGTGGTCTTGCCTCGCTGGCAGGGTCCCTCCAAGCAGACAAACAGTCCTGTTATGAAACTCGCAGAGGTCAGCAAAAGCAGTGTTTGCCCAGAGTCCCAGCCGTATAAAAAGACACTTGGCAGCTAAGAGAGTTTGAGCAGGGACGGGAACGTGACCTGACCATCCTCTCTGGCTGGACCATGAGTACTCCCCCCCCTCCCCTTTTCTTGGGATGCTGGGTTAAGGTAACTCCTCGAGGTTGAGAGCCCTCTCACTAAGAGAGTGAACAAGAAAGCTTTCAAGTACGGATAAGCAGTGTTTCCAATTACTAGTGCAGTAATCTATTTCGGGCTATCCTTTCTAAATCAGTAATCAATGATTTCGGGCTATCCTTTTCCAGGCTATCCTTTCTAAATTAGTAATCGCATTATTTTAATGGATGTTACTAATCTAAGAGCTTGCATGAGGAAGTAAACAGTTTATTACGTTACTGTCTCAGTCGTTACTATCAAACCTTCGTAGCGTGACATGGCAGCAAGCTGAATGCTAGCCAGCAGTGGCGCTGGCAGCAGAGACTGCCAACAGCTTCAGCTGGGGCTGTGTGGGCAGGGACCCAGAAATAGGTCATGGGAAGGGATCATCCCCCTCTACTCAGCACTTGTCAGACCACTTCTGTAATACCGTGTCCAGTTCAGTGTCCTCAACAGAAGATTGACAGACTGGTGCAAATTCAGCAGAGGGCCATCAGGATGGCTGGGGTCTAGAGCTGTATCAGGAGAGGCTGAGGGAGCTCGGCCTGTACAGCCTGGAGAAGGGAAGGTTTCAGTGGTCCTAATAGCAGCCTGCCCATACCTACAAGACAATGAGCCAGGCTCCTTAGTAGTGCATGGTGGGAGGAAAAGAGACAATAGGCATAAGAAGAAACAAGAGAGGTTCAGAGGATATAAGAAGATTTTGCTACTCCTGTGAGGGCAGTTAGACAGTAGAGCAGGTTGCCCAGAGAGGCTGTGCAGTTTCCATCCTTGAAGATTTTCAAGATCTGATTGGATAAAGCCCTGAACAGCCTGTCTGATCACAGAGATGACCCTTCTGTGAGCTGGAGGTTAGACTAGATGATCTCCTGAAGTTCCTTGCAACCCAGCTTTTCTATGATCTTAAGTTCTGATCCAAACGTTGTCCCTATACCTGGACATTTCTACTCTATGGACTCCCTTGCAACACCATTTCCTCCTTCCCCCCAACCCTCATTATGTTAAAAAACACACAAAGTGTGTTCCTGTTCAGTTTCCTCGCTCCTGAGTTAGCAACAGGAACCACAATCTCTTCAGTTTGGGAGAGCTGCAAACTGTCAGAGCAAAAAGGTCATCTGGCTTTCTAATAAATCCTTGTATACCTATTGGGGTTTACTCTTCTGAAAGACAGTTTTATAAAGCTCATCTCTGAATTCTTTAACCTGCCAAAAAGCATGCTCTGGAGCTGTTCCTTATCAAGTTTCCTAGCAGTAGTGCACCAATCCATTAAAAATAACGGTRCCTTGTGCATCCAGAAGTGGTTGTACAGTAGGATTAAGAGTATACAGTGTATCTACTCCATTCTCCCTTTCTCTAAAATTTTATTTGATGATGAGATCTTGATAATCCTTGAAGAACATTCACCTGCTGTMACWTAGYAGCCTACCTGGTTATTTGCAGGCTTGTATTTCAGTCCTGGCTTGTTCAAGATCCTCTCAATCTGTTCATGGTTRAAGTTGGAGATTCCAATGGCTTTGACCAGACCAGCATCCACCAGCTCTTCCATGGCCTAACAGAAAGGGCAGCAAAGTCATCATCATCAGGTATACCAGACAGGGCCTGAAGACAACCTTCTTCCTGACATGGCTTACTTCCTTCATGAGAAGGATCAAAATGACTGTTTGGACATGCAGAGTTCTTGATCCTTTGAGGGGGAAAGAGGAGCACTGGCATATTTGTGCTACGTTACCCATCCCAMTGAAGACCCAAGTCTCATTCTTTGAGATTGCAGAAATTAACACTGAGTTAGAAGTGGAAAATAACACCCCCCAATAATCCACTCTTGTACCAGCAAATCTTTCCAACTAATTCTGCATACATGAGATAACAATTCTGCAACTGCTGAAGGTAATGAGAACATGGAAAAGACCAAGGACAGAAAACATCATTCTCCCACAGTGGCTGAGCTTACCTCCCACGTATGTAGAATATCAGTGTTGCTGGGGATAGACATGCCTTTGTCATCTGTGGGAAACAGCTCCTCTCCTGCCTGTTAGCACAAGAGAAAACTGCTTGAAACACTCTGTTGGGATGCTAGCTTAATGCCATGACAGCTGAGGACTAGGACAACAAGCTTTTAGTGCAGAAAATAAGTTCTTGTTCTTGCCTACATTCTTCAGTCATTCCTTTCTCCTTCACGTGGAGTTACTGCACTTTTGCCAGCAACCAACCCAGTAAAGACAGGTACTTCTACCAGAGCCAACAATGTGTTGGCTCTCCAAAATACATAGAAGTGGAGTGTCTTGTGTCCCTGCAGAACTACAGACAAGAGCTGCAGCCAAACACAGGTTTACTTTCTGTATTGCTTGATTATGCCCCCACAAGAACAGTGTATTTTTTTTTTTTATTAGAAGGTATTATAAGGATCTACTTAGGACCTGGGAAAATATGGTTGGTTTATACCGGACCATAGTTGCTGAAGAGTGTACTGTGTACACTGACAGGTATGGGGAGGCTCATTGTTAAGCTGGTGGCTCCAGAAAAACTGGAACAGTGCCCCTGTTATGAAGTAACCATGTGTCTCATCTTTGTTCAAAACTGTTTTCTACTCATACCACATTATTACACTACAATGCACTTTCACTTGGATAGTTATGTCCATATGAAAATAACAATAACATACAAACTATGAAAAGCATTTGAGGATCTTGTAAGCAAAAGTCAGAATGGAGATTTTGGTCAACAGTGATTTTTGATCAACTCTTTTGCATGCAATCTGTGAAAGAGTTCAACACTAAAAAGCTTCACCATTTGAATTCTGAGGTCTGTGGAACAATAAGGTTCCTACAGGAAAAGTCAGTTCAATGTGTACCGTATTAAGGACACAGTGATTGAAGAGAGAAATGGAAAACAGAAACATTTGCTCTTGCTCTGCGATTCTGTAACATGCAGAGAAAAGACTTTCTGTCAGGCAGCAAAGTACAGAGCTACTTCCCACAAGGAGAGAGTCAAGTCATTGTCAGAGAAGCATACTCTGGGTTTGTAGAAGACAACACATAGTCTAAGAGACAGCAGTATAACTCATGCCTGCAGCTAGGAGACCTGCTCCTACTTCTAGGACTGACTCTCCCAGGATCAAAAGGGCAGAGGACACCATGCAAGCWGCAAACTCAGAAGCAGGGATCAAGAGGCTGGCTCACATGGCCGGAGTAAAGCTGAACGAGCAGCTCTAGAACAGTGCTGCCACACACAACAGATACACAATCTTTCCTGGTTGGAGCAATGACTGAGTTGTAAAGTTCTTCAAAAGTGCCAGTGGTAAGAGACAAAACTTTTAAGAGGCAATACTGTTACTGTACCTTAAACCCAAGAGGCCAGTGGATGAGGTAGAGATCCAGGTAATCCAGTTTCAGGGCAGCAAGAGTCTTCTGGCAGGCTCCCTTCACCAGAGGTTTGTCATGGAACGTGCACCAAAG
>NW_020449530.1:1346606-1363349 GCF_003343035.1 Apteryx rowi | reverse complement strand
GTGGCGGCACGTGTCGCCGTCACGGGGATGGTGGCCCCCAGGCTGAGATGGTGACCCTGCATGCCCATAAGCAAGACAGCTGGAGAAGCCTTGGTGTCYGTCTCTGGTGAGAAGTGGGAGCTTTCGGTTCCCCTCTCAGGATGGAGCGAATGCAGGTCTCGCTTTTGGGGGAAAAGCACGTTGTTCTGTAGGAGCAATTTCGAAAATAGTGAATATAAAAAACCCCTTTATTTTAAATGCCGGGAGAAATTGTCTTTAATGTGCCTTGAAACTTGCAGAAGAAGAACAGTGAATTTTTAAGAGGTGTCATAGTGACACCTCTGTCCCACCTCTGTCACTCAGAAATGTCCCTCTGTCTTTAGAGAGGCGTAGAGGGCATTTCAGAATAAAATGTACCATTGTACAAATAAATGGTAGGTGGCCTGTAATTCCACATTGGAAACAGGCTTTGAAATTTTGCAGACAAGAATACGCGGTTCTGATGAAGTGGTCACAGCACAGTGGAAAAAAACAGCTTTACCCACAGAATTCACTAAGCACGGAAGGCTTTGCTGCTTACTCTCACCCCGAGAATTTCTTCAGGTGCAAGTGTTTTCTCTGGGTGCCTCTCCCAGAGCAGATGCCCAGGTTCTTTGCAGCTTTGTATTTTTTGCCCCATTTAACTAAGGGCAGTGAGATAATTGGTTTTCCTCTTTAATGTTCCTCCTGTTTTGTGTCAGCGCCATCAGCCGTCCTCAACAGGACGTGATGTGTTTCAGCTGGATGATGAAACACTTATATAACTCAGTGCTTATATTTTACTGTTTTGTTTCTGTTTTCCCTGATGCTTTCTTGCACGAGAGATGCCTCCACCTTTTTTCAGAGGATTTCAGGCAAAAGTTYTGTATTTTGCTGTGCCGTTTGCTCTTGTTAGTGGGAGACCTTCCCCTTTTTGCTCTAAGGCAGACCTGCTTTCAGCTATTTACGTCTCCCGAAGGCCTGGCTGGGGTTGTCACATGATGGCATGGCCTTGGGGAGAGAAGAAGTACTGCCTGTGTCACTGGGTGACACCTAGCCTGGTAAATCTAGCAGACCATGCCCTTGATAAATGCTCGTTTTTTTTTTTTTTTACAAGAAATGTCAGGAGTGTGTGTGAGGAAGGGGGTTGTGGGTTTTTTTTTGTGTGTGTGTGTGAGGTTTTGCAGTAGAGCAGGATGGTTACTGTAGTGGTCTTTCAGGTTTGTTGTGCTGACTTTGCATTTGGTAGTTGTAATTCACCACCACTTAGGACCACARACTGTGACCTCAGAGACCAGCAGGGTTTGGACCTGCAAAGAACATGCTCCAAAATGAAGGAAGTGGCTATGTCCTTGTGGAGACAGTGTTTACCAGCAAGTGCATCTGGTCTGCTGAAAGAGTACACAGTAGAAGTGAAGAGGTGAGAGAGGAGCAGGGTATGATCATCTGAAGTGGTAGGGGGAAGAGCTACCAAGGCCTGCAGCTTTTGAGGTGCTGACAGAAGCACAACTAAAATCAGCATTTTGACATGGGAGCATGCAGATTTCAAGCTCGAATCAGAGAAGATGGGTCACTGTAGGAACCTGCCAGCAGCTGAGGGAATTTCTCCATTGCTTGGAGCCTTTCTATCCAAGTGGGATGTTTCTCTTGCTAAACGGCATGCTCTGGTTCAACCTCCAGGTGCTTGTTAAGGCAGGAAGGCAGACTCCCCCTGCCCCCCCGAGGGTCTTGGTTGACCCTGACTGGAAGACCTTGGCCCCCTTGCTGCACTAAGCTCAAATCAGGCTAGGCACATGCTTTGAGGGATCTTCAGTCTTCTGGACTGGTTCATGAGACTTTTGTCTTTGATAGCACTACTTGACCATTAATCCAGAGTGCTGTGTGAGCTCAGAAAAGATATCCCAGGGGCAGCCAGATGACAAACAAAGACATGCAGAAATGCCCCAAGCTGCCTGCAGCAGCATAGTGGGCACAGATGGCAGGATTTTGGTAGCAGAGGTGACCGCTGTGGGAGGAGGTCCCGCACTGCCCCGGGCTGGTCAAAAACGGATACAGCCAGCTCCCAGTGCTGTGAGGAGCAAAGTGGTCATGGTCATGGGACTAGGACGTGCAGAGGAGCAGCAGACATTACGCTCACAGCCCCCCCGTATGCAACATGGCATTGTGCCGCAGTGGGAGCGGGGCACCTGTGACATGTGTGGGGGTGAGTGTGGGCGATGCGTGAACAGTTGGAGAAAGGGGGGCGCCGGAGGAGGCTGTTGCCAGGTGGGAAGGTGACTGGGAGCAGTTGAGCAGGTGCCTGCTCCAAGGCCCGGCCCCAGCGGTCTCCCTGTGGGATGCACCAGGAGAGTGGCGTGCTGCGGTGCTGGGGGTGCCCAGGGCTTGCCCTGTGCTCCCGCAGTGCTCCGGAGGGACTGGGCTGCTCCGCAGAGCAGAGGAACGTATTTGTCAAAGTAACAGTTTGTTTAAAAAAGGCGTTAACAAGTGCTAAAGGGTGAAAGGGAGGCCCTTGGTCGGAAGTTAGCCGCTAGCAGCGCTGAACGGGCCAGGTTGTAAGGTGTGTGCTGTGTGCCGAGCCAGCTGGGCTGCTCTGGGATAGTGAATGAGCTTATAGTGAGTTTCTAAGTCATGGAGGGAGGGGACTCCTGCATCTTGGCTGGGGAAACTGAGGACTCTGATGGCGAAGTAAAGCCAGTGCCCTTTCAGGCAGCCCCATTTGCAATGGTTAAGTTGACCTGCGGAGATGGAGCTCCCCAGAGTGTGAGCACTTGGCAGGCCCTTACTGAGGGCCAAATTACAGAAACAGGGACACTGGCAGCTGGTGCCCTTGTGGTGGCTGTGGTGGTGCTGGGGAGCCGGAGCACGTGGGTACAGCTTTTGGCTTGGGAGAGCAGAGCTCTGGGGAGTTTAGGCTCTGTGCTGCTTGCACAAGGGAGAAGGGAGGGATGTATTGAGCAATGGCCCAATCCTACTCGTGTTCCAGATGAGATAGCCGTAGAGGGACTGGGAAGAAGGAAGTAATCGACGGCCGTTGCTTAGACTGTTGGAGTGTGTTTACAAGCAAGAGGGAAGGGACCCTGAAAAAGTGGTAATTGCAGACTCGTGATCATAGCCCAAAAGCTTTGAGGGCTAGGCACACTTACTAACGCCCCTCTGGTGTCGCCCGATAAGCTGGTGGGCYGTTCTTTTGTTCAAGGAGTGACCTATATGTATCGTACTGGGGGAGCATGCCAGAAGACAGCACTGAGATTAGCAGCATGGCCAAGGATAATGCTGAGAGACCAGTAGTATGGGCGACCTGGGAAAAAGTGTCTGATGGGGATGAAAATTGTCCATGCCAGTGCCCTATATGCTGGGATTTACAGATGTTCCTGAAGGAAAAGGGGGAGTTCATGACAAAGTGGGGCAGAAAACCTGTCATTGATCTGGAGTTGGGAATTAAGGAATTGCAAGCACAAGGGAAAAGACCAGAGCTCAGTATTACAGGATGTGGAACAAGCTTCAAGCTCCTAGTTAGGCTGTTTGGTGCATTGTTTTACTCCCCAACAGGGAAATGCTCATGCTGTATCAGGTGAATGTTGTTCACCACCTCTTTTGTGTCTGGATGAAGCTCTACAGGTGCTGGACACATAAACTGCTTGGTGCCTCTAATGATGGTGATAATCTTTGCTTGTACTGGGTTAATCATTTGCTTGCATGCTGAAGTATAGTGAATAACTTGAACCATTCCACAGTTCTTGTTGGCTTTGCAGGGACAAGGTGTGAAGTTTGTAGCAGGCATTCAGATCATTAGGTTTTTAACCCCAGTAATCTAGGTGGGAGGGGCAAGGGGTGGAGCTTGTAATTAATATATATTCAAACTGTTCTGAAGTTCTTGGTTGCCTTTTGCAGGGACAATGTGTGAAGTTTGTAATAAGTAGATTTGAGATTGTTACAGTGTTAATTCTCATAATCTTGTCTGCTGGGGAAGGGGGGGAGTTTGTGCATGTGTTCAGCTTGTCATGCTAGCCACTATAGTCTGGTCTGTAGGGATGAAGGGTGGAGTTCGTAATGAGCGTACATTAAGACTGTGATGATGTTAAAGGTGGAGTTTAAGTAATGAATGTATGTTCAAACAGTTCTTAATGCATGTTTTGCAGAGGTGAGGGAGGGAATGTAAAGGGAAACAAATTGCAGGGTTTAAGTAGCAGAAAGCTGCAGCGCTGAACTGTGTGGAAGGAGGCCATGAACTGCCACGTGCCAATCAGGACTGGTTCCAGCCAGCTCCAGAACCAATATAAATACCCCATCTCATGCCAAAATTCAATCCACTTAGAGGTGCCCAGGGCCACCTGGCTCAGCCACACTGTTGGGAACAGGGCTGGAGATGCAGTTGTGGAAGGAGGCGTTCCATGCCAAAAAGGTTCACTTCTGAGAGGATGGCAGCCTGCGGATGAGCCATGCTGGAGCAAGGAAACCCCTGGAAGGACTGTGGCTGGTGGGCCATGCACGCTGGAGAAGGTACACTGCTGAAGAAACTGTGGCCTAAATCTTTGGCTCCCTGCACCATAACAAAGCTGCCTCACTTCTGCCTGGAGATTGTTGAGTGTTTTATGGGTTGTTTTCTTCAGGAAACTCAAAAAGAAGTATTCTTGGATTGTATGCTCATGAACAGAAACTGGAAATTTTGGAGAGAAGATCTTAAGGTGGCTCTTTCCTTGAACAGAAGGGTGGGTTTTTTTTTTTTTTTTTTTTTTTTTTGCTTTTTTTTGTTTTTGAGGAAGGAGAGTAGAAGGTTTGGGGATTGGTTCCCTAAGACCTACCCTGCAAACAGCCCTTCTCGCCTGTGTCAGGTGTGCTCCAGAATGTGTGTATGTGCACGTGTGTGTGCATGGAGGTAACATGCTTGGCTCTGGTGCTACTGGGATTTGTATCTTGGCATCCATGCCCATGTGAGGGGGCTGGGTGCTGCCTGATGTGCAGCCTGAGGGGAAGAGGCTGAAGGGGCTCTATCTGGTGGGCTCTGGTCTTCTCCAGGCTGCTCTGGGGCCTGGCCGTGCTACGCTGGCTTGTGGGGGTGAGCAGTCTCCTCCCAGGGGTGCAGGGGCAGACATTGGCCGTTGTGGGAGGGCTGAAAGCCCCATCTGCAGTCATGGGGCAGCTGGGCCAGGCTGTGTTGGGGAGGGGGCAGCTGGGTTGATGGGGGCTGTAGGAGGAAGGTTGTTGCAGCCTGATGAGCCCTAGTCCCCGAGCGCCTGACGTGGTGGCCTGGGCGGCCTGAGCTTGGGGCATTTGGCCTTGCAAGGGGACCTGCTGCCTGGGGCTGGCTGGGTTCAGCATCGAGGGGCTGAGCCTTTCCCGGAGAGCAGAGGAAGGAGGTGGCCACACACAGCTGTGGTGTGTGAAACAGCTACCAGGCACCGCTGGGGACTGTGGCAAGAGCTCGAGCTACTGCTGGCCTGTGGTGACAGGGAAATCCAAGCCTTCTCTGAGGTCTGGCTGCCCTCTGGTGCCAGCAGGGAAAAGTGCCGAGTGGTTTTGCTGGTGGTAATTGCCCCAGGGAGGGCAATTCATGTCTCCTAAGTATGGGTGGCCACAGCCAACCCATGTCTGCTTTGCCTCTGTTTGCAGGAGAGTCCATGAAATCCAAAGTCCATGAAATCTAAACAGCAAACTGAGTCTGAGCCTAGAGCAGCCACTGCCCTGGGTCAAATGAATCACCTCTGACTTCCACTGCCAGTTTTGCCCAGATCTCCTTTGGCTGCCACTGGAGCTTAGAGGCTGTCTCTGAGGTAGGTGCCTGCACCTACGTTGTGGACACCTAAAGTTAGATGAGGTGAGTGTCCCTGCCCAAAGAGACCCTAGCAGCTGCATGTGACCTGAGAGCAAAGGACAAATATGGCCATTACATAACAAAACAACTTAAAATGGAAGAATGGCAAGTAAATTCTGGTTTTTCATTTCATAGGTAACATCTAGTATTTCTTTGTAGAAGCACTAAAAATACTTCTATTCCATGCCCTGCACCACAATTTTTGCTTCACCTACGGAGTTATGCATCACATTTCTTTTTTTTTGTTTGTTTTGGTTGCAAGAGTTTAACAACTGGGTCTTAGAAGAGCAGAATATTGCTGTGCTCCATCCTTTCTGTGGAATTCTCAGAAATAAGTTATTTCCTAAAGCCAAATGGTACCTGAGGTGCAGCATCCTATCTCACTCCTAGGTGTAATGCCCAGGCTAGAGACTGGACACTCGCAGCATTTCAAAACAAAAGATCAGACAGGAAATGATTGAAGGTGTTTCTGCATTTAAAAGTTAGCTTCTTTTTTTGGAATAGAGACACTTTTAATGAAACTGTGGATGCAAGCTGTGTTTTGGTGTGTTAACACTTTTCCACATAAGGACAGAACTGCACAACTAGCAGGAATCTAAAGCACATGTTGAAAGTATACTTACTGAAAAACAAACAGAAGGCCTGTTCTCTGTTGTGTTTTGTTACCTAGCAATAAACTTGTCTAAAGAGTGCTCTGACCCACAAAACATACAGCATTATTTTATTTAAGAGAGGGATAAATAGGAAAAATTTGTGTTTACTTTTAGAGTGGTGAAGCTACTGGCTGTCTCCCTCCTCCTCAGGAATTAAATCTTTAGTTCACATTCCTCCTCTTCAGATTTTTCCTCCTTCTCCATTGTTCACCAGTGCTGACCATCCTCTTTAGCCCATTGTGTAATTGCAAGATGGAAGACAAATATGAATTGGTAGTTAAGAAACTCCCTGTTTTCTCCTTACTACTTCCAACCATATTTTGGTGCAGAATTATTACAACCTACATCTTGTTCTTTAGAATGATTTTACCATTTCCTTCTGCCAAAAAAAGGAGCACTCAAATCACCAAATAATATCCTGTCTTCACTGGCAGGAAAAGGACAGATACAGAAAGAAAGCTGGATAAATGGATAGCTCAGAGCTAGAACAGAACAGACTTCAAGGTCTGGAGAAGGGCAGGATATGACCATATTCAGTATTCTGTGTTGAAAGGGTACTCCTTGTGAGTTTTGCACCTGAAGGAAATAAGAAAAAAAGATACTTCTCATGTCTGCAATAAACACTGTATAGAGGTGTACTGGGTGCGTAGAGGAGCTGCCCAAGGAGAATATAGATAGTGTAATTGTAGAATGAATTTGTTTCAGGTTTGTTTTCCTGGGTGGTATGTGCCATTTGTACACTGAGACAGTTTCAAGTCCCTTTCTGTCATTTAGGCATTCTATGTAGGGTGCACATGTAGAAGCTCTGTGTTTAAAGTATTCATAACTTAAGGGTTTTGAAAAAAACAAATACCAAACACTACCACTCACGTGCTCATTGCACAGACTCTCCAGTTTCTGTTAAAGCTGAGAATGGTTGCCATCTCCTCTTTAGTCAATTCAAAGTCAAACACCTAACAGGAGAAACAGCTGGAAGTCATCTCTTGGAACAACCCAAAGATTGTGGGATTCACAAGATTCAAGAGCAAGTCCACACTGGAAGGGTGCTGGTTAGAAGGAGCGATGGCCTCATGCAAGAGCGAAGGGGAAAAGCAGTCTGTAGGCATTTCCAAGACTCCACTGGCAGGGGGAGGAAAACACCCACCCACCCACCTACCCACCACAGTTGCAGGTAATGTGTCTGCTGTTCCAAGAAGCTGGGTGAGCAGTCAGTGTTGCAGCATGCCTCCATCTGTGGAGATTGCATCTATCTGTCCTACTCCAAAGGAACACCTGGAAGACTCTCCTGTAACCCATTAATCCAGCTGGGTTTCTTCTGAAATCCTGATGTCCAATGTCAGTCAGAGATGGCTGAATTCAGAGGAGCAACTTGGTGTATGGACACGAGAATGATTTTCTTAATGTTGCTTTGCCCTACGTAAGACTTTTCTGGCATGTTACTGCACTTGGGCTCCATGTGAGCCCTGCCTGCTGATTCATGCACAAGCACCAGAACAGGAAGCATCATCTAAGGTGACTGTTAAGGTTACCAGTGCACTGCTTCCAGGAGCTCTGTTCACTTCTGCTCTGTGAACTGCAGTTGCTACTTTAGCCCTCACTAGACCATAGCTAAACAGACAGAGAAAAAGCCCAGTGCTCTTGTCTGAGGAGGACTTGGGAAGGGYAAGAAAGGATTGCTGCTTGCTCTGCAGGGGGAAGGACTGCCGTCCCTGAAGGGCAGCACCCAGGCTGCCATGTAATCACTCACCTTGGAGTTCTCCACAATGCGCTGTGGTGTGACAGACTTGGGAATCACAACCACATTTCTCTGGATGTGGAACCGAATGAGAACCTACAAGAGCATATCAATGGGTCAGAGACAAGATGGCTCTTGGTCTGTAATAAGCAGAGCCTGTCCCAACAGCAGTTTGCTGTAATGTGCATGATTCAGCAAAAATAATTCATTTCTACGTATCAAATGATTCCTGTACTCGAGGCCTAGACAGCACTTCTAGAAGAGCAAAGAGAGACGTGGTAGAGCCCACAGAAAGGTCTCCTTTCTCCTCCCCCATCCAGTTTTGGGACAGTCASTTCCTTCCCTTCACACCCAGACTTTAAGCAGTCATTGCAAGGGTTTCATTCTCTGCAACAGCACTTGAGATTGGGAAACAACATCTGAAGATGGGCTGAGAATCTGCTGCTTTTTGAGTGTCAGAGTCCCTTCAAGCACACACTGCAGGCCACACACCAGGAAAACACCTGCATTGCTACTGTACACCACAGAGGGTGTACAGCTCACAGGGAATGAAGAGTCAGGCTGTACCCACAGCCTGTTGTTTCCTTACAGCTGTGTTCCAGGAAACAGTACCCTATGCCCTGCACCACCTCTACTTACCTGTGCTGGGGTTTTGTTGTGCTTGGCTGCAATCTCTTTAATCTTGGGGTCATCCAGAAGGGAAGGATCCTCTGGCTTAGCCCTGTATGGAGAACAGAAGGCCAATGGTGAGGAACCTCTTTAGCAAGACCCTACCTAGCAACAGAAGGCCACATCTAGCTGAATGGGTAACAGTGCAGTTGCAGTCTCAATGCTTCGAGCATCAGTCATGCCAGCTGCCTTGCAGATTGCAGAGCAGTCTTACCATGGCCTGTCTGGAGAGCCAAGAGGACTGTATGCTGTCACAGCAATCCCTTTGGACTGGCAATACTTGATCAGCTTCTCCTGGGTAAGGTATGGATGACATTCAATCTGCCAGCACAAGAGCACAGAGACTGACAGCAGCAGAACTGCTGTAACTTGCTCCAGGGATTATCTCCTAATCCAATTACAGGCTGCACTTTGTCCTAATTTGCCAGTCTCTATGGTATTATGCAGCCTTAGCTGTTTATGGCAGCTAATTTTATAACAGGTCTTCCTGCATCTCTTGGTCTTTACTCCAGGGGAAAAAAAAGAGAGTTTCATAGAGCCCATCTCTGGGTTCTTTGTCCCTTGAGAAAACATTCTGAAGTGCTTATAAGACTTCTAGGCAGTTCAGCAAATATTAAATAAATATCAATCTTTTATATACAGTAATTACTGTTGGGTGGGATTAAGACTGTATGCTGTATCTATTCCATTTTCCCTTTTTCATCTGTCCTTGTCTTAAAAGCCCCTTCCTTCTAAGGCTGTGTGAAAAGGTTCTATAAATATTTATGAGTTTGGATATAGATATGTTTCTCTTCAGCCTGCTGCTTTTTAAAAACTGCATGTGCAGAGAAAGTGTGTGAAAGTTTCCTTAGGATTGAAAAACTCTAGAGACTAGCAGTCTTAGTGAATCCACAAGAACTACTGCACTCGGAGCTATAAGAGACTGCCAAATCTGTACAAGGCCTCTTGGACAAATAAGCATCAACAGCAGGTTAACAACTGCATCCAAGAGGGCAGAAGTGGCTATATACAGGCAAAGATTCCAGGATTATGTATACACCCCCCTCCACCCCATGACACAAAGACCCATCTGAGAGATTTTCTGAACAGCTACCAGGAAGCCACTAGTGCACCACTACATGTATTCCTTCTGCATAAAGAGTTTAAGTTTACTTCCTAACTGTTACTCCAACTAGGTAACTATGAATGAATCATACATGCAAGTACGTGCATGCACGAGAGAATAAATGCATGTGAACAGTTATCATCTGCTATTAGTAATAGAATCAAGCTGTTTATTACTAATAACAGATGAACAGCTGCAAGTGTTTTAAGAAGTTATGGTTACAATCCATGTGTTCCACAACTTCATCCCTTACCAGGATACAGGAAATTTACAACATCCTCATTCAACCAGTCAGATCCTGATAATCCTCAAAGAACATTCACCTCCTGTCACTTTGTGGCCTACCTGGTTATTTACAGGCTTGTATTTCAGTCCCGACTTGTTTAAGATCCTCTCAATCTGCTTGTGGTTGAAGTTGGAGATTCCAATGGCTTTGACCAGACCAGCATCCACCAGCTCTTCCATGGCCTAACAGAAAGAACAGCAAAGTTGTCATCATCAGGTATACCAGACAGGGCCTGAAGAAGACATTCCTCCTAACATGGCTTACTTCCTTCATGGAAGGAACAAAATGACTGTCTCAAGATGCACAGAGTTCTTGAGTCTCTGAAGGAAAAGAGGGCACTGGTATATTCGTGCCTCAACTCCTATCCCACCCAAGACTGAAGCCTCATTCCTTGAGACTGCGGAAATTTACGCAGAGTTCCATGTGGCAAATACTGATATCTGATAACCTGCTATTGTACCAGCACTGGAGGCTGGAGTGCCCCAGGCTGTAGGCAGGACCACAGCTTAAAATGTCTTTATTCCTGCAAAGTGTGTTTGGACAGTTCCCAAGAACTGTGTTACAGCTGCAGTGAAGACAACTGTATAGTTGTTAAAGTCAAACAAAGAACTTTTTCTAGCTTCAGTCTGGCCTATGGCTCCACTGAAAGCAATCATGCAGCTCATGGTAAGTTGTCAGCTCGACTGAGCATGTATGTTTTGAAAAGCTACCTTATACTACAGCAAGTTCTTTCCAACTAATTTTGCACACATGAGGCAACTCTGTGACTGCTGAAGGTAATGAAAACATGGAAAAGATCAAGGACAGGAAAGATCATTCTCCCACAGCAGCAGAGCTTATCTCCCATGTATGTAGAATATCAGTGTTGCTGGGTATAGAGGGTTATGAAATTTTTGCCAGTAACCATTCCCAGTAGAGACAGGTTTATCTCTTGGACCCAGCAGAGTAGTGACTCACTCCACTTGCAGAACAAAGAAGAACAAACAAGTTTACTTCTTGTACTGCTCTATCATGTCCATTAAGGAAGACCATTAGGGAAGGTTTTTTGTAGTTTTGTTTTCAAAAAAGTATAGTAAAGACCTGCTTAGGTCCCAGGAACATATAAGTTAGGTCTATACTGAACAACATCTGCTGAAAAGGAACCATATACACACAGGTCTTTGTGAGGAGGCTCAATTTATACATTGCTGGCACTAGGAAACTCAGAACAACCTGCGTATAGGATCACAGCTAGATCCACGTGTCAAGTTTGCTCAACATCTAGAGTATTCTGCAGATGTCCTAGTAATATGCAATAACAGAGTTTCACTTGATGGCTTCGTCCACATAAAGTTAACTACAAATTTGATAGTGCAACAAGCAGTTGAGAATCTCCTAAGCAAAAGGTAGGAGGGAAATTTTAATCAGGCTGTAGCAGAAAGGAAAGGCTAAGACTGGAAATAGTCAAACTGAGACATCAGCTCATTTGAAGTATATGCAATCTGTGAGAGTTTGATAGCAAAAAGCTTCACCTTTTGAATTCCAGGGTCTGCGGAACAACAATAAGGCTTCTGCAGGAAAACTCAGTTCAGTGTGTACCATATTAAGGACTCAGTGATTAAAGAGAGAAATGGAAAACAGAAACATTTGYTCTTGCTCTGAGATTCTGTAACATGCAGAAGACAGACTTTCTGTCAGGCAGTGAAGTAGAGGCTCCCTCCTTCCCACAAGGAGGGAGCCAAGCCATTGTCAGAGAAGCACACTTGGGGTTTGTGAAGAAAAGGGCAGCAGTGTAGCTTATGCTTGCAGCTGGGAGATGTGCCCCTACCTCTAGGTCTGCCTCTCCCAGGATCAAAAGGGCAGAGGACACTGTGCAAGCAGCAAACTTGGAGGCAGGGATCAAGAGGCTGGCTCACATGGCCAGAGTAAAGCTGAATGAGCAGCACTAGAGCACGCACAGACACCTGAAAGCCCTTGACTGGAGGAGCAGTAGTGCCATAAGCATGACTGGCAGTTTTGAAGAGCTCTCCCAGAGGGAAAGCCAAGGGCATCTCTGTTGCTGTACCTTAAACCCGATAGGCCAGTGCATGAGGTAGAGATCCAGGTAATCCAGTTTCAGGGCAGCAAGAGTCTTCTGGCAGGCTCCCTTCACCAGAGGTTTGTCATGGAACGTGCACCAAAGCTAGAGAAAAAAGCCAAGCCACACTGTGACCTCCAGGGTTAAAGCTCTCAGGTGCTGTCCTGAACAGCAGAGAAGCTTTCCATCTTCTTTGGCAGCCAACATGGAATTAGGTCATCCTGTTGCTCTTCAAGGGGGGCCTGTTCTGTGAGCAGAACTGGCCCATGATACCAAAGTCATTGTGTGTGGTGGCAGCACATGTAATTGAATTAGTTTGCGGCCTTTAAGAACCAACTATTGCAACATAGATACTGGTTAAAGGGTTCTTTTCAAGATAACAGTCGGTTTCAGTGATGAGCTAAATATTGGATTTCCTGCATAAGAAAAACTAAGCATACCTTTTCTGGGACATTTGAGCTTATTACATGTTTTGAACAGTCCCATGCAATCTGAGAATGTGGAGCATAACCTATATATCTCTCTATAGGATGAAGTGAAGCCAGAAGCTTTCATCAGTATTGCTCTGTTCTGAATTGCTCCATGCTATAGCACAGTTTCTCCCTCATTCTTTGAATTTCCTCCTACAGACAAGTTCTGTGCAAAGCAGGTCTCCCTGTAGATCCTATGGCACCAGATCCTTACCTTACTGATGATGAAGAGGTCCTCTCGCTTCACAGCGCCTTCCTTGATTTTCTGCTGGATCCCTTCCCCAACTTCATTCTCACTTTGGTACACATAAGCACAATCAAAGTGATAATACCCAGCATCAATAGCAGCCATCACTGCAGCTGATATTTCCCAGCTGGGGACTGAAAAAAAGAAAAAGCTAATATCCCAAACCAAAACATGCAGGCTTTTTCCTTGATAAAAGAAATGCAAACAAAGGGGGTTTAAGGGGAATTCTTCCATGCAGTGTTCTCAAGACTGTATTCATATCAAACACGGTCTCCCGGGCTTAAAGCCTGTCTCTAATCACATCTCTGCAGTCCCAGTCCCATGCAGGGTTCAGCCCAAAGGTCAGGTAGAGCTGAGGCCCCAAACACCCAGACAGTTCTCCAGAGCTGGACCAGGAAGAAATGAGTTTTGCACCAGAGCTCTGCAATACCTCTCAGCTAGCACTCCTCACTTCTCCGTTCTGCTTCCCAAGAGGAGAAGCAGTCAGCAGCTGCCCAGCTGGGAGGATTTTTGTGTGATGGATGAGGCATTGGTCTAAGCCTCAGTCACTGTACAGAGCACAGCAACACGCATTTCTGCTCCTCCCCTCTACGCACCCCACCTCTAAGTCAGAGGCTACCTCAGCTGCTCTCTTCAGAGAGCTTCTAGCTCCGTGGCCTAAAAGGGCATACAAAAGAGCACCCACAAAAGAAATGTAAGAATACCTTCTTCCAGCAAGTTTGTTTTCAGACATTATACAGATCACTGATTTTGCAGTTGTATTAACAACAATGTAAATCTCTTCAGCAGAACTTCCTTGAAATGCATGAATTGGCCTTTAAGGCAGTATCTTATTACTGGGCAATTCAAAGTGATCTCACCTCAGATTTTAGGTTATCCAGCACCGAATCAGCACTTGCACCATAGAGGAGTTAAGCTTGCATGCTGTTGTGGGGAGAGATGCTTTTAGCATTAGGAGGGATGGAAAGAGAGGGAAAAAGATGCAGGGGAGCCAGGGCTCTGGAGGGCACTAGCACCGTGCATAGCAGGGTGGCCCGGCCAGGCTGCCAGTGCCACAAGTTGGGCCAAGCGCAGCCCTGGCAGCCACTCTGCCCTCCCAGGGCTGGGCTGGGCCAGGCAGTGCTGCTGCAGCTGCCCCTCCTGAGAGCGAGGGGCCCTGGGCAGCTGCCATTACCTTCCAGGTGCCCAGCCCCAGGAGGGGCATCCACACCCCACTGCTCAGCTGGGCACAGGTTGCCATCACCCTGAAGCACCACAGCTGCTTCCCAGACAGCCCTTTAATAGCAGCTGGGCCAGGTGCAGCTGTGGTGCATGCCTGTGGGCTTGCAGGTCCCTGGTGAAGGTGGGAGGAGGGCAGCTTTCACATGTGGTAACTGGAAAGAGAAAGTGGGTTGTCCTGTAGGAGTGATTTAGGAAAAACAGTGAGCTTAAGAAAAGCCTTTATTTTATTGTTTTAGTCTGTCTTTGGGAGAAATTGCTTTTAATGCATTTTGGAAGAGGAGTGAGTTTCCAATGAGTGTTATAATGATTAAATTGTCCCTCTGACTTTAGGCAGGTGCAATAGGGCATTTCAGAATAAAATACACAAGTGTAAAAATAAATGATAGGTGCCTGTAATTTCACATCAGAAATTGGCTTTGAAATTTTTGCAGAGGCAAGAATATGTTGTCTGAAGAAATGGTCACAGCATAGCAGAAAAAGAAACAGATTTACGCACAAAATCGCTAGGTAATCCACAATGTAATGTTAAGGCAGCCTGGGAAGCTTTGGTGCTTGCTCACCCTTGGAGAATGTATTCAGGCACACCTGTTAGCTGGGAGTGTAATGATGCATTTTTCTCTGGGTGCCTCTCCCATAGCAAGTGCCCAGGCTTTTAGCAGCTTTGTAGGTTTTGCCTCACTTACCTGAGGGCAGACAGGGTGATTGGTTTTTCTCTTTAATCTTCCTCGTATTTTGTGTCAGCGCCATCAGCTATCCTCAGCAGAATGTGATGTGTTTCAGTTGGATCATGTAACAGTTACGTAATGCAGTGCTTATCTTTTGCCTTTTTCTGGATTCCTTCACTGTAAATCTGCTCTAAGCATGCTTGGTGTCTTGGCATTTGGTTCAAGACCCAAGGAAATCTGTGGAAAGACTGTGATTAGCCTAAGCCCATACCTCAATTCTGCTGACAGTATTAAAAGCAAGCTTTTTTGCATGAGAGGCTTCCTGCCATCCAAATCGAGGGCTTTTCACACTTGGTATTTGCCTTCCTACTGTGCGGCTGTCTGTCCAGGGAAGCAGACGGCCACTGTTGTGCAGAGTTGCAGGGAAGTTCCCTGTGCTGGCTGTGGCAGCGAGTGCTCACAGGGATTCCTGCTGAGCGCTGCTCATGGTGGCTGAGGGGCAGTAGTTAAGGTTAACGTGGGTGCAGAGCTGGTGAGCAGAGGGAGTACTGCTGGGGAGGTGGATTAACATGGTGGTAGTTGGGCTCACAGTGAACAGATGTCCATGCTTGACCTCTGGCTTGGCCTCACTGTTTGCAGAAGGCATGTGGAGAAGACTGCTCCTGACAAAGAATGTCTTCCTCCAAAGAAATCACCCAATTTTGAACCTTCAAAATGAGCATCCACACCTTTAGTAGGCACTCCCATTTTAAATGGAGTGCTAATCTGATGTAATGTGTACTTCACAGATATTTTTTGTGCAAAATGACAGGTTGTGCATTGGCTGTGATYTGCTTTCTCAGGGCAGCCTGAAGGCCAGAGAAGGGCCAGCGTGTCTCTGCTGTCTCTTGGATGCCGTGGATGCTCAAGCGAATGGTGGTGTTCTGGTGATTTATAAGTATCAGCAGAGATATGTACTAATCGTGCTTTGATTTCAGGCGTAGGAGCCCGTGGTGTAGGAACTGTCAGAATCAATCAGATTTTGTGCTGGAGTGCTACAAAAGTAAAGTGGTACCATCAGACAGATGTGAAAGCTTGCAAAACTCTGCTGTGTGGCCAGTAAGAGGGGATTTCCTGTCATAAAGAGGAGAAGACCCTACTGTATTTGTCTGTATTCTTCTGAGCCTGTTTTTCTGGGGAGAGGTTTTGAAGTTTTAGTGATCCTGTGGCAAGGAGCTGGGTAGAGTGTGTGAAGACAGAAAAGGAGACTTGCTGGAGAGCCCAGCTGAGAAATGCAACTTGGCCTTCTTCTCATTTCCTTTTCAGATGTTTGTGGGGTGTCGTGCTCTGCAGCCTGTTCACGTTCTCCTCCCAATGTGGCTGCATGGTTTTCCCTGATGACTTCCTGTCCAAGAGATGTTTCCACCTGTTTTCAGAGGATTTCAGGCAAAAGTTTTGTATTTTGCTGTGCCGTTTGCTCTTGTTAGTGGGAGACCTTCCCCTTTTTGCTCTAAGGCAGACCTGCTTTCAGCTATTTACGTCTCCCGAAGGCCTGGCTGGGGTTGTCACATGATGGCATGGCCTTGGGGAGAGAAGAAGTACTGCCTGTGTCACTGGGTGACACCTAGCCTGGTAAATCTAGCAGACCATGCCCTTGATAAATGCTCGTTTTTTTTTTTTTTTACAAGAAATGTCAGGAGTGTGTGTGAGGAAGGGGGTTGTGGGTTTTTTTTTGTGTGTGTGTGTGAGGTTTTGCAGTAGAGCAGGATGGTTACTGTAGTGGTCTTTCAGGTTTGTTGTGCTGACTTTGCATTTGGTAGTTGTAATTCACCACCACTTAGGACCACA